>NW_010127392.1:0-32289 GCF_000699245.1 Pterocles gutturalis | reverse complement strand
TCTGTGATTCTGTGATTCTGTGAAGAGGTAATGAGCTGCTTTCTAGACTTTGAAAATGAGCATGTCTGCTTTAATGTCACTTAGCTTGAATGCCATTATACAATTTAATGAGGTAATGCATGAGGAGGGGTCAAGTAGAGCAAGGGCTCGTTCTGTTCCCATCAACACCACCACTACTACATTGCTAACACAGAAGTAATTCTGTGGCCATAATTTGAATAAAATATGTAGTGTAAGATGCTCTATTGAATATTCCAAGTCAGGGAAGTCTGTTGAGCATCGTTGCCATGGGGACCATGTGAAGGTTGGATTAATTAAGGCCTGAGCAGATGCTGTGGAGTATGTAGTGTCATTTGTGCTTCCTGCTTATAATTAATGTGTGTGTGGGGGGGGGGGGGGGGGGGGGGAGAAACAAGGGAAGAGAGAGATATCCCCCCTTAATCTGTGTGTGACAGCTTTTCGGGTAAAATGAATTACTGGTATATGAAAAGCGATGCCTCTACCCCTGCTAAAAATACAGATTAAAAAAGAAAGAAAAAAGGGACTGTCAAAATCAGCATCTAGCTGGATCGTCATGTTTCACATGAAAATGCCAGAATCAAAGACACAAGCTTCCCTCTTTCTTCCTGCAAAATTCAGGAATTCAGAAGAGCCAGTTCACCTGTGAACCAGATTACAATTAAAGAGTAGCATTTAGTGTTAGCCTAGAAAGTGCAAATATATCGTGTCTTCTGGGGGCATTTATATGCATACATAAATTCATGCATGCAAAGAGAGAGGGGATAGCTTATACACATGCATGTGTATGTAAAGTTTAGTCTCCCTTGTTGTTTTACTGAAGTCTGTTGGGTACTGCTGAGCTCAAAGGAAGCACTGAAACATGATTTCAAACACATACCCTCTCCCCGTGCTCAATGAGCTTTTGCTCTACTGCTATAACGGGGTTTGAGATCTTTAAGATGGCATTAAATTCTTTCATCTTTGCCTAACAGTGAGGGAGTAGTGCCTAGTTCTCTACCATTGCTTCAGCATGTGCCCCGAGCTTCACAGGGAAAGCTTTTTGGGCATAAGGGACCAGATAGGAGTGGCACTCTCGAAAGAGGGAGACGGACAAGGTGGTGGACACCTGTTCTTCCACCGCCACTCCTGTTCTCCCTCCACCTTCATATGGAGGGGTAGACAGTCCCAAATTTTCAAAACCTCGTCCAAAGGCAAGAGGGAGGAAAAAAGTCATAAGCTGTACCATGCAAAAAAAAATTACCTGAACTTGCCCACTGGAGCCTTTAGGAAGTGGGAATACAGCAGTCTGGGGCAGCTGTGGTTTGTGAATAACTAGTTGCATTGGGACTGCAGCTTCTTGAAAAAGTGCTCACAGTGTTTCCTAAGAGTATTTCGTAGAACCATAGAATGGTTTGGGTTGGAAGGGACCTTAGAGATCATCTAGTCCCAAACCCCGTGCCATGGGCAGGGACCCCCTCCACTAGACCAGGTTGCTCCAAGCCTCATCTAGCCTGGCCTTGAACACCTCCAGGGATGGGGCATCCACAGCTTCCCTGGGCAACCTGTTCCAGAGTCTCACCACCCACACAGTAAAACATTTCTTCCCAATATCTCATCCTAATCTACCCTCTTCCAGTTTAAATCCATCAACCCTCATCCTGTCGCTACATGCCCTTGTAAAAAGCCCATCCCCATCTCTCCTGTAGGCCCCCTTCAGGTACTGGAAGGCTGCTATCAGGTCTCCCTAGAGCCTTCTCTCCTCCAGGCTGAACAACCCCAACTCTCTCAGCCTGTCCTCATAGGGGAGGTGCTCCAGCCCTCTGATCATCTTTGTACCCCTTCTCTGGACCTGCTCCAACAGCTCTACGTCCTTCTTGTGTTGGGGGCCCAGAGCTGGACACAGTACTCCAGGCGGGGTCTCATGAGAGCAGAGTAGAGGGGGAGAATCACCTCCCTTGACCTGCTGGTCACGCTTCTCTTGGTGCAGCCCAGGATCCAGTTGGCCTTCTGGGCTATGCGCACACACTGCCAGCTCATGTTCAGTTTTTCATCTACTGACACTCCCAAGTCCTTCTCCTCGAGCTGCTCTCAAGCCATTCTCCGCCCAGCCTGTATTTGTGCTTGGGTTTGCCTCGACCCATGTGCAGGACCTTGCACCTGGCCTTGTTAAATTTCATGAGGTTTGCATGGGCCCACCTCTCAAACCTGTCCAGGTCCCTCTGGATGGCATCCCTTCCCTCCAGTGTGTCCACCACACCACACAGCTTGGTGTCATCGGCAAACTTGCTGAGGGTGCACTCAGTCCCACTGTCCATGTTGCCAACAAAGATGTTAAATAGCATCGGTCCCAGTACTGATCTGTGAGGAGTGCCACTCATCACTGGCCTTCATTCAGTGAATTTATTTTCATTGAAAAGAAATCAGGTTCTCAGACCTGCACACTTTTCTGCAGTGGGGGAAAAGTCTTCTCAGTGTTTCCACATGAAATTTTGCAAAAGCCTAACAGCTCCAGCATTTCTTGATTAGAAAATGTGTTACTACTGCTCCTAGTAGTAAGACAAAATTAGGCATTTTCATCTAAAGATGTAGAGGGCAAGAACAAGGATATTAACTTGCTGAGAGTTATTAAATAAATTATTTCTGTGGCACAATTCTCATCCTGGATCCTATTTAAAAAATTATTTTCTAAGCACTTTTTGTAAAATTTCCTATCTGAGTCTGCTGCTCATAGAACAATCAGGTACTCGAAATACTTATTTTTAAAAATAGAAAATTATTTGTAGTGTAAAACTCTCTGAATTATCTTCATGACTGAGGAGTGAAAATTGATGGATAGTTTTTTCCAGATTGTGAGAAATAACAGCCAGTCTAATGAATGCTGAAGCATGTCTCTTTCCCAGGTGCTCAATCCTCTTTCTCGCTCCAATTTGCCTGCTAAATCTGCTGCATTTTCCGCTTGTTTCTTAATATTCAAGGATTATCTCCAATGCTCTCTTGAGAAATGTGGCTTCCTTAGGGTTATGGAAATAATTAGAAAAGATTACAGCCTGCTTTTTGAATGACTCCAGATTTATTTCTGGTTTTCTTGTTGCTAATGAGAGGCTTGCTTGTTCTTTCTTTGATTTAGAAAACTTTTTTGCCGAAAGAAAAGTACAATCTTATCCACAATGTGAAAAAATAAATCTTTGAGCGAAAGCTGAAAAATCCACAGAAATGGCTGAGTGGTTTTGATCAAATGAATATGCTTAAATTAAACATGGATAACCTCTTAAATAGAAAGAACTGAAATAGACTGGAGGATGCTGAGCTGTTGGAGCGGGTCTAGAGGAGAGCCACAAAGATGATCAGAGGGCTGATGATCATTCCTGGCCATTCTCCCACCATCAGTGCTTGCTGCCTGTGGGAAGTAGGGGGTGTGATCAATCCTCCTTCAGGTTGCAGGATTAGCTGGATGTCTCTCTGCGGAGCCAAACTGGGTGCAACTGCAGGAGCAAGGGAAGTTCATTTCCATTTTAAGGGTGGGAGTTACTAAACCAAGCAGTGACGAAGTTTTCAGCAGCACCCATGACCCATCTCAGAGGTCTGGTTGTCTTCATCATATGGCCATGCAGCTAACCCTTCCCAAGCACAGAGTCATTGGGAGGCCCGGAATGCTATAAGCTGCAAAAGCAAGGGCCCGGGAAAGTTGTAATGGAGTTCCTGAGACCACTGAAGGGCTAACAGCCAGAAATTCTTCTATGTGGATTTCCCCAGACTCTCCTGTCTGCCTGATCACAGCCTAGCTCTTTGGCATGCCAGACTGCAGCAATTTTTCAAGAAGCACACAGATAAGGTACTCTCTGGGAAGCAATTAATTCAAAGTCCAGACTAAGGAAGTGCAGCTGTGTTCTTTCACAAAAACAGGTGCATTTTACTTATATAGAAGGAATGCATATAAACAAAAAAAAAGTCAGAAAAAAAGCAGGCTTGCAGCCAGCATCAAGCTTCCTATACCTCCACCAGCTGCAAGGGTTTTAACCTGCTATTTGCAGAAGAGAGATGATGCTTCTGACTATAAATGTTCACCACTCTGCTAATTCAGAGCAGCATTGCACTGGGTCAGCTGGACCTGCTGACAGGGAGGGGGCATGAAAATTCAGATGCATCGCTCTATCTATCTGTCTGTCTATCAGTGTCCAAACACATCTGTATTTGCTTGTCTGACCGTATTTCACTAAGCAGCTGTGGGACCAGAGTCTTGATTAAGCTGGCATAAGCCTGTAACTGTATCTTTGACCTCAATGAGTTCATGCCTGTCTGTATCACTCATCGAAAGTGAGATTTTTGTCCCACTAATTTGCTATTTCTCAAGATACCTCCAGTCACGGCATGTGGAAGATGTGAAATAGTAGACTACTATCTCTGCCATGCTGCTCCCCCTCAGTAGGACATCACTTGGGGAATTTATCTCAGGCTGTGGAAAAAAAAAATTAATGATAACTGTTTCTGTTTCAGCAGTTCTTAGTTTTGTTGCCTTTGAACTGTGTCTGGAAACAAATACCTTTCTTCTTTATTTTCCTCTTGGGACTGTCAGTAGATCTGCTTTCAGGTGGTTTAATGAGAAACAAGCCTCTCTCGACAATGTTTAAGGAACATGATTAATTGCTTGAGTCAAGGGCTGCAGCATACCTCCATCTAATACCTAGAAAAGCAGGACTCAGGGGCAGGATTGTGCCTTTTCAGCAGTGGGGCTGTTCCTGGCTGAAAAAGTAGCCCAAACACCCCTCCCCGCCCTCCTCGCCCTGAGCTCTAAGCCGTCACACTGCAAACAGGCAACTGCTGCCTGCTTGGGTCCCATCCCCACAATCTCCTTTTGCAGATTTGCCACCTGGACATTTCTTTGCGTTGCAGACTTGGAGCTGTGGCTGCATACTGACTGTCCAGGGGAAGGGTGTGCTGGGTGCTTAGCAGCAGCCTAGCCACAAGGAAGTGAAAAGCAGCTTAAGGATCCTGTCTGGACAGAGAGGAGACAGAGTCCTTGGCTCTTCCAGCTCAGCTGAAAGGCAGGAGGGGAGGCTCAGATCAAGGGCTGTAAGTCTACATGGGTTCAGGGATGAGCTGATTAAGCTAGTGGTCCTTGATCAGCAGGATGGGAGGCTGTGTTTCTGCTCAGGGCTGGGAACCTCTGGCTATGGGGTAATTTCTGTTTGCTAAGGAAGGGCTTGGCACAGACCTACAAACAAGTACCATGGCAGCACGGAAGCCTAGCACCAGTTTGTCCTCCTCACCAGCGCAAATTAAGAGACTAAAAAGTCCTGGAAAATACTAACTGTAATTTGATGATCATTGGGCCCTCAGGACATTTCTTCTGCTACTGTTGCTTTGTTGATGCATTCTTTTCTTGATATTCCTGAGGTGGAGGAGATCCTGTGAGAGTCTTAGGAAGGGTCCTCAAGGATTCAGAGGCCTTTTTCCTCCAGGAATAACTTCCCTCAATCCATAACAAAGATTTTCCATGTGCCAGGAGCCAAGTCAGAATTGCTGGGATGTATTGGCAGGGCTTGAACATCTTCTGACCCATCTGCTTGCAGCATGAATGCCTGTCCCACACCTTGGCATTTTCTTTCCATATGGGTGACCACTCTGTAAATCCATGTATCAGTTTTCCCCCTCTCCTGACAACATGGCAGAGTGGCTTAGTGTTTGCATTCAATTGCTGGCCTAGAGGTGAATGGCTGGTCATGATGCTGCTGGGTTAAAACTGTGGCCTCAGACTGTCAGCAGATGCATTGCTACTTATTTCCATGGGGACTAAGTCTTTACCATTGCCTGAAAGAGAGTACTAAATCTCTGAGCTGTGTCCGGTCAGGTCCTGGTTTTGCAAACCAGCTTCCAGCCTCTCAAGCCAGATCAGGTTTGTTCCAGCCTGAGGAAGTATGTGTTCCTCTCTGTGCTACTCTGGGAGCTGGGACTGAAACAGAGAAGCACTTTCCAAGCAGGACAAACTCTGAAATGAGGTGGATAGATCAAGAAAATGGTAGCATCCCCTGAAAAGTTGGAGACACACGTTTAGGGCAAAAATCTCTGTTCAGTGCTCTGCACATGGTTGAATCATCATAAGGACCAGGGCTTGAGTCTTTACTTTTACCATAACTCTGTTCAGTTTTCTTAGGGCCATTCTGAAGTAATGTAGTTGTTGTCACCACACATATCCTGCTTCAGAAAAAAAAAAACCAACCAACCAACCAAGCAGTATGTCTTCAAAGATTTGCTATTATTCACATTTGATTACAGGATGGACAGCACAACATGGTGCTTAAATTAATCATCTTGGCCAGCTTGAACTGGGGAAATGTGCTGAAAAAGGGCTACTGAAATGACAACATTTTCTCTCTTGCCAGTACAGACGCTTACTGCTGTGGAAAAGCAGGGACTGTAATGAGGGAAATGCAAAGGCTGAGAGCTGGCATGAAGGAAGCAGGGGAAAAAAACCCCAAGCATTGGGTCTGAAGGAAAGGTGTGGCCAACACATTGTGTGTCTCAGTTGTGCTGTATTAACTTACCGTAGTGTCTTATTGCATGGTGTTTTAAAATTAGAAATCATATTGCAAATGCTACTGAAGCAGGCAGTAAGTTGATTGGAGCCAGCTATAGAGTTTGCTTTGTTCACAGGTCATTCATTAGGACTTAGCCTTGCAGTAGTGATTCTTAGATATTTATATCTGAGTCATTCACCTGGTTGTATCATACAAAGTTATTCACGCTTTTGGGAAGAGTGAGTGCTGGCTGTAAAACATGTCACATCAGATCGGTGAGGTTTTACATTAATTCTCTCCTTTCATTGCATATGGACTGCAGAAGGCTCAGAAATAAAATCCATTAATAATTTCAGTATGAATTATATCCCCTGTAACTGCTATGGCATGCTTACAAAGCTTTGATTACTCATCC
This sequence comes from Pterocles gutturalis, assembly GCF_000699245.1. Taxonomy (NCBI): domain Eukaryota; kingdom Metazoa; phylum Chordata; class Aves; order Pterocliformes; family Pteroclidae; genus Pterocles; species Pterocles gutturalis. The sequence goes on along the minus strand of NW_010127392.1, from coordinate 25,359 downwards.
CACCCTGAGCTGAGAAACTGCTGATCCCCACAGAAAAAAGGGAAGACTTTGAAGTCTACCAACATTGGTGTGTCATAGAGTGAATGAACCTGAAAAAGAAGTGCAAGCCATTACTTCTGATATAGTAGAAAGCTGGCAAGTTCCTACAGATTTTTACTCCTGGATGACGTCAGTTTTTCTCTGGCAGCTTGCAGCTTGTCTAGCACTGCAAGGTAGATGCAGCCATGCCATGCAGTGCTAGCACTGCTCCCATCACCTCTGAGAGTGTCTTCCCGTGTTCCTGTTATTGATCCTGGAAATCAGCAACATCAGTATGAACCTGCAACCAGTGTGCACTGGCATACCCCCCATATAGTGGAGACAGAAGCTATGCTGATTTATACCTTTTGAAACTCTAGCCCAAGGTAATGGCATGTTCCCTTCTGACTTCAACAGGAGCAGGTGCTGGTGTTGGGAGCGAGGCTTCTTTCCACTAGAGGAAAAACACAGCTGGAACATGAAGTCCAAGGGAGAAAAGCTTCAAAAGCTGTCTCAAGAGCAGTGGTTAGTTATAAATACTGTGCACAGCTTTAATGTTCCTAAGAGCCAGGTTTCAGATGTGTAAAAGCATTTTTTGTCTGATGCCAAGAAGACAGATTTGAGAGTTATTTCCTAATAGCCACAGGCAGTGTCACATGACTAATTCAGCATCTCCCAAAACTGGGTGCCTGCCTAGGTGTGTGATGGGAAGCTGGGAGGAAATTGGATATGTACATTCCTTGTGGTAAGGCAAATTTAGCTCAGTGAAGCCTATAACTAGCAGATAGCAAGCACTCAAGATCTCAAATTATAAAATCACAACACCTTGAAACCTGTTGGTAAGCTTTTACAAAGCTTGTAAAGTTTAGCTCAGAAAGAAAATTTCATGGTGGCCAATAGGTGCATACCTTAGATGTTCTGTTTGGGATTAAGCTGTAGCAAAATCCCTCTTAGAGAGTAAGCACATTCTGCCATTCTAACCAGTGTAAATCGTAATGCTAAAAACAAGTAACCAGCCCCTCTCTGCAGGTTATTCTCTGTTTTGTAATTGCCCTGAAACCGATGTGAGAGTATCTGAAGGTACCGCCTGCTGGCACAGAGCTGCGGGAGGAGATCACCGTCAGAACAAACTACCTCACAGACCATTAAACTGATTTTTTTCATTTTAAGAAAATGTCTTAACACTAATGATGGAACTAGAACATCTTCCTCTGATTCCCTTGTAATTTGTCATACCCTAGTTACACATCGAGGTACATCCCTCAGGGGATGCTCCTGCTGCCTTGTCAACTTTCTGTGGTACCGTGTACAGCTCTGCTGCTGGCTGCCTTCTTGTTTCTCCCAACTTCTTATCTCTGAGTAGACTTAGCCAGGAACATAAATTTAACCCTGCTGGCTCTGCAGTGTTTCCTAAGCTACATCTGTGCTGCAGAACCACCTCCTTCACTCCAAGTTAAAATTTTGGCTAGACCTCTTTAAAAGTCTTTTCCATTATGTTCTGCAATGCTGCTGCTACTTTGGGTATGTGTATGTGACATAGACCAACACTGTCTTCTTGTTTCTCTGTACCCATCACTGATTTCAGTGTCTCTTGTCTCTTGTTTTTGTATTTGGCTTGGCAGGTCTTTGGGGTAAGACTTGTCTGTGCTAGCTGTGCCCACCAAATGGCTCCGGTTTCGAGGTTACAGCTTACAAGTGCTACGACAACACAAATAGCAAATAACCATAGAGCAATATTAACAATGCAGTTGAAGGGTGTGTATCGAATTTGTGTGTCAAACTCATACTGAGAAAGTTTGCTGATCCGTATTTGTGTAAAAGGCAAGAGACTTTTCACTGAAACTCATTCCTGAAAAGCCTAGTCTACACAGCCTAGACTACAGAGGCAAAAATATCTCACCTTAATGCATGAATAAAGTTATATGCTTTCCCTTTGCCTTTTCTTTAAACTGTGCAATAAAAATGAGATATATAGTCACAAATCAAAAATACACCTGATATGATCTAGCAGATCATGCTTTATAAATTCTTTTGGTCTCATAAAAAAAAATCCCACACAAATAGCTGATAAAAACATTGCAGTGGGTTCAGTATTTTTCACTGGTAATAGCAAATTCAGGTTCCTGTAATAGCAATCTTTTTGATCAGCCAACTCTTGAACTGCCTGTGGTGTAGAACTGTGCTATCTTCTTTTTTTTTTTTTTTTATCTATTTACCTTTTAGTTGTGTGAGTTAAGCTATGTAAGTCCCACTTGAGAGGCAAATGAAAAAGGCAGGCTAAGAAATCTCATCCATGCCTGGAGTCTATGGCCTTTTAGGCAAACATGCAGTTAATATGCTGGGACTGCTGCAGCAATCTTGGGAGCCCATTTGTACAGCTGGCACATCCTGACAGGTATAATGGGATTTTTGCCCCAGAAATTACTGTGCTTGTCACTGCCTAAGTAACCTGCACAGATGGGCAAGCTGGGCCAGGTCTGCAACAAGCCAGAGGGGATGGCGTGAACTCTGTCATCACCCACAGAGGATGAAGGGCTTGGGGATGGTGCTTTTGCAGAAGCCCAAGGGGGAGGTGGCACTTCCTGTTGTTGGAAGGACTGGAGAAAATGAAAAATTACCAACCTCAAGACAAGGAGAGGCAAACTAAAAATATCACTGTGAGGGACACAGGGGAAGCTAAGGACATAGGCAGGTGTGAGCTTGGTGAACATGCAAACTTAGCTTAGGGTATCATTCCAAGATGGAGAAGTCAGAGTCTGGTAGAGTCCCAGAGATCGCTGAGGGGAGGGTAGCTGCGTTGCGGAATTTTGCACTTGAAAGGGTATGTTATTTTTTTCTGATGACATCCAATCTGTTTTATTCTGTAAGGAAGTACAACAGTGTCTCTGTACACAGTCTCTACAAAGGCTATTTACATCTGCATGTCTGTTTGCTCCTCTCTGTCCAAGACTTCACAAAGATATTTTGTAGAACAGAAGATTCAGCCTTTTGTGAGAGGATGTGCTTACACCCAAGAGCCAGAACTACACCTGAGGAACAGAGAAAACTAAAGGGGCTGCTGGGCAGATGTTGCACTGTGGTCATATGCCAGAGGCCCCAGGGTTAAAAGGCAGGTGCCTAGACATGGACTAGACGTCAGATGCCCGCAGACCCCCTCAGAAACCGGGTTTGGATCTCCTAGTAGCTAGGTGATGAGCATTAAGGACATTTGGACAGATGCCATCACAGCTTCATCATTCCTTGCAAAGCTGAGTCATTACCAATCTCTTCTATAAAAGTGACAACTTCAGGAGCACGCACAGCTTTACCGCATTTAAATAATGGAATTGTAGCTGTTTGTGTTCTTGCCCTACCACACCACGACAGTGCCCAGGGGTAGATTAATGTGCACAAGTGAAGTGGTTGCTTGTGAAGAAACAGACTGTGCTGTTCTTCAGCAGCTATCATCAGTTAGTGGTAATTTGCAAGAGAGGGGAGACTGAAAAGCAAAGCTCACCAAAGGAGAGAGGTGAAGGCGGCGTTAACATCCTCCACGACTCCCTTCCCTGGCCTTCCTTCTGGGGCCATCTCCTCAGAGCTGACATGTTGGCATGGATGCTCTGCAAAGGACCATAAGGTGGTCCTCCATGTCCTTCCCAACTTGTAGCCGTTCGCACCCTTCTTGGAGCCCTGATGAGGGAAGCAGCTCTTCCGCGAAACAGACAAACAGGTTGGTTAATTTAGCTCCTTCTTTCTTAAATCCTTTTAAAAATACATTCATGGGTGACAGGACGGTAACTCACACGTTTTTTTGACCATGATGGTCTAAGGGCATAAGTGGGCCTTAGGAGAGATAATACAGAGAGGCTGCCTTGTAGGAGACTTCCAAATGAAAAATAATTTTGATTAAACACAGAGATTACATCCCACTGGATTTTACCACCGAGTCTGTTTTAATTCTGAAAAATAATAAATCCATAGTGAAGCCTGTAAGTGTAACCAGTGCCCTTTGTTGTCCAAACACATTGTTCTTTTTAAAGGAGATGCATTTATTTTGGATTAAAACTTGGAGGTTTCTTTTAAAAGTACTGCAGTGCGCTTGTTTAGGTAGCAGGTTTTTTTCATGCAGTGTGTTTCATCAGTTCTGCTCTCATGCACCATTTTTCAGTCTTCCCTCATCGAATTACCACAGCTCTAGGGGTCCCGAAGAAATGAGAGTAATCAGTCACTGTAATTAAATGTTTCATATTTTATAGACACTACATGCAATATGCAGCATGGAGATCTCATACAAAACTTGCTGTATCTTTATGTATCTCTCCCATACACCTGATTTAATCAGCTGGGGCAAAGATTTATTTCCCTCACAAGTTTTGTTTTTCAGAGCTGATGTATTGTGTCAGGGAGGCTTTGTCATGCGAATCGGCGGCTGCCAAGAATGGCCTCACCTGTGTCAGAGCACAAGGGAGAGGGTTGTACTGGCAATGGCCAGCTCTTCTTACCAAGATGGAGGTAATAAAAAAGGGCTGAGGAGAGGCCCAAAAAAGCACAGACCTTTGCAAGCGCATCCTGGTACAGCTGGCATGCCTCAGCTGAAGCTTTGAACAGCTCTAAAAGGGAGCTTTGTTTCCTCGTCCAAGGCTCAGGCAGCCAGGCTAAACAATTAAAATTGTCCATGTGAGTCTCAGAAAGCTGTCATGAGGTTAGGAGTTTGGCACTAAATTGTATCACTGGGAGGATTTTGTGGTCTCAGCTTTCAAAAGCTGAGGTGTCATCAGTGAATTTATGGGGGTACTTTGGATGGCAATTTTCACTGTTGAACCATAAATTATTGAGAAGCCTGAAAGAACTAGCTCAGAAATAAACTGAATAAGTGCCCACTTATTCAGTAAAGAAAGGAGAGAGAGTGATGCTGGCTACAAATGCCTCATCTCCTGTGTTGGTCCTGAAGGACCTGCTTAGGAGTTGCTGGGAAGTAATGCTGTTCCTCCAGAGGGAATGAGGTTCTTTCCCACATTTGCCTGTCTCTTTGGATGTGTTCTTTGATTTCCAGACTTATTGTTCTTTATCTCCTGGCTAGAAAATAAAAAAGGAGAAACACTGTAAGAGCCACATGAAATGTATTTATTGAAAGCCTGATCTCCAGAGAGACAGAGGAAATCATGCAAGCCATTCTGTACGAAAAAAAAGAATAATGTAATAAGTTGCAAGAGAGCAGGAAGTTTAACAGTAACAAAAAAAGAGAGAGCCACAATTACAAAATTCTGAATGAAAACAAAGGAACCACATGACGTACCTATTCCAGTACAGAAGAAGAAATAAAAAGGGAAAGAAAAACCATAAAGGAGATATATTAAAAATGACCTTAAACATGATGTTGAATCTATACCACTCCACTAGGTTCCTTGGGACCTGTATTTTGAGACATCAGCACATTAAGCTCCGGATATTGCCTTGGAAACCTGAGCTAGCATTATGTACTCGGACAACTGTGTCCACATCATTGCTCCTGAGGTCCAGTATGTTCTAGCGAGAGGGTGAGCATTTTCCTTTTTGTGCACTGCTGGAGTTCTCAGTCCTTCTTTGCAGCAGAGGAAACAATCATCATTTAATTACAGCAGGCTGCTTGAGTTGCAGTTTGCCAGTATTGTTAACAAGCTGGTTTCCCATGACAAAAAATAGTGTAGTCCTGAGGACAGGGCTGAACCGGGAAGCAGGGAACCTGCCTGCTGTACCCAGGCATGCTCTTAGCCTGTTGGGTCACTAAGGGCACACTGTGTCACCTCCCTAACAGGAGACATGCTATTATTGTGCTATACATGAAACACACAGAGACATATATAAATATGTTTGTGTGTATGTGTATATATATATGTATATGAATGTATGAAGTATTGTATTTTTGGCCTCCTTGGTGCTTAATGCAAGTTGTTTGTATTGATGGAAAACCAAATTTCATATTTCATTTTAATTTTTATTATAAACTTAGTAGCTCTCTTGAGATGAGCAATACCCGGGAGACACTGTACAGCTACAGGACATCCCCTAGACATTGCAAATCTCAGCCACCATGAGATCATGCCCTCCTGCAGCCCTATTCCATACTCCTGCCTGAGCTAGTGGCATCTGGAGGGGATGCCACGCTCCAACGAGGTGACACTGGAGCCCATCTGTGCTGCCACACCTGGGAGCAGCAGGGAACAGAGCTCAGTTACCTCCATTGCTTACTCCTTCATAGGTTTTTCACCCAGAGTGAGCAGCTGAGAAGTTCTTCCCCAGGTAAGAAATCCCATTTCCAATGTCAGTTCCACAATCAGATGGGGGAAAAAAGAATCAGTCATTTCACAGCTGAGGTGCACACATGCCTCTGTCACTGCCAACAAATCTACTGTGGGCAGAGACAGGAGCCGGTGTTGTGAAAGTTGCTGGCTCAGCGAGTAGTGACAAAATGCTAATTTTAACAGTGCATCCTTTTTTGAAGCATTTGAAAAATACTTTGTGGGCAGATGTCTCATTTGTGTGAAAGGGATTTAATAAAGTCTACAGCTTTCCAGCTCTCCCTCTCTGCTTTGCTGAGCAGGCTGAGACCCAGTCTGGCACATGTTTTTCTGTGGGACAAGCACCTAAACCCAGGGTATTGTATTGGAAACCTGAGCTGCCTTTATACAGTAACCCTGTGTAATGCTTTCCAGAAGAATAAAAGGGTAGCAATGGTGAGGCTGTACAAATAATATGATGAATGCATGGGTATCTTTTTTCCTCTATATTTGTATCACAACACACGCACAGGCAAGTAACTGTGCTAAAGCTCATTATTAAGGTTGCTATATCAATTAACCAAAATGTAAGAAGTACCAGAATGAAAATTGCCTGTACACTTACCCCTGTTGCTCTCATACGTTATGCAGCCTGCACAGTTTTAAGATCATATATTAATTTTCCCATATACCTATGCCTCATTAAGTGCACAGGGCAGATGAGTGCCCTTAGTGAGCAATTATTCAGTGTTTTATTCCATCCTTGCTATTTAACATGAGGTTTTATACCTTATTTATTACTCACCCCTATAAATCCTGATGTGAGGAGGAAGTTATTAACTGCTTTATAGGCTTTTCTGTGGTGCTTACCTTTATGAAGCCTGAATGTTTCACGAATGATAATGAATATATCCTCCCACTAGCTCTGTAGGATGATGGTGAGAGTTATCTCCATCTTAGAGCTGGTAAGCTGAAACACAGAATTACTAGGATCAGAAGTATTCCTTAAGTTTAAACACTCATTTTTGAGTATATGGGGTACTAAACTATTTATAGCCAGACTTCTAATGTTGTTATTGGAAGAACATTAGTTTCACCCTTGAGGTTAGTCTATCTTACACACTGGGTACTGTTGAAAAAAAGAGATTGTGATTATGTACCTGAAGTTGTATGATGCTGTAGTTGCTTCCCAGATGACAACATGTTGTACCTTACAGTCCACTGCTTTTGGGTTAGGGTTTGGTTTTTTTTTTTTTGTCTTCTTACATGAAATATTAAATATTTTTGTAGCTGGTAGAGGTTGAAGAGTGAGCACTTCCAGCTTAGGCCTTAGACCCTGAGCCACCCATCTCATCTCCCCTTTGGGAGTCAGGACTTTTTGCCCATACTGAAACTCCAATCTCTCCCTTTGAGTTCCTCATGCTGGCTCTGTCTACCAACATTGTCTGTGGCCTACAAATGTAGCCAGGAAAAAAACACCCAGGCAAGAAAACCACTGCTAAAAGGCAGCATTGGCATGAGAACAAATAGTTCCAAACTTCCCACATAGCTATTTAGGCTGTAATTTAAAGGAAGATGCTTAAACATCAGAGAAATATGCAGAGGCCTTCTACCCGAGAGTGGGCAAAGAAAGGTACTTTTAAGATGCATCTGAGTGAGATCTGAGATAAGCAAGCATATATGTGGTGCCTCCAAGACCTGGGGTCCCTTTCACTCCTGTGGACACTTGTCCCTCGCTCCTGCCTCAGCCAAAGCAGGTTCTTTGGTCTCATCAGGTCCCTTCTGTCCCAGGCAGGGTAAGGTGGTGTTCTGGGGTTCGTGTAGCACAGCAGGGTGGAGATTGGCTTTTTCAGCTTGTAGCTAGTATTCAGGGCTCTAAGTCCCTGGTTATGGTGGGCAAAAGGGAAAGCTGTGTGCCAGACTTGGTCACTCAGCCACTGAAGGCAGATGGACAAGAGACCCAGGAGCTCTGCAGGTGTGGACACACCACGATGTGTGCAGGGTAGATGTTGCTTAAATAGTCTTCAGGATTTCAGTTGATAAAATCAAGGTCTCCACTCAGTTGGGGTAATTTTATAAGCTTACAAGCTAGACAAATTTGGGAACGGTTTCACAGCGTGGCAGCAGACAGATGCATAGGGTGAAAGCAAACTTATTCAGCCTGTCAAATTTTTCCTGAAGTTGACAGGATGCCCCAAGATGCTCGAAGCAAAGGCCTCAAGAAGCAACATACCTTCCCCGGTTCTGTAATTTTAAGTGCCTGAACTACTACTTTCTGCAATTTATACAACTGCAGAAACCAATACTGCCGAAACCTGATGCAAACATCTAGCACACTTAAATGTCAGTCCAGGCAGTCAACATTTGGTGTATAAGGAACTGAAAACATGGTCTTACAGTGGGAAGTGTCTGGTAACCTTAAGAATGGGTGGAGCTACCAGCCCTACCTGCAATATTTAATTTCACTGCTCCAAAGCAAGTTGCAAATGCACTGTGTCCTTGCTGCATGTCCTGTCATGTTACACACTAGGAAGCTCCCTCATTCTCTGTATTATCAAGACACTTGTATTTCATTTTTGGGGTGTACTCTGGCTACTGGGGTTACCAGCTGTGCATTGGATTGTACCTGTATGTGTACAGAAGGAAATGTGTGTGTGTGTGTGTGCACATGTGTGTATGGATGCAGGTACACGCGAGCATGTGTGTGCTTGCATGCATGTGTGGAGGATGCTGGATATGCTTAACCACATGACGGATTTCACTTTGGAGCTATGACCGTGTCCTGGCATTCAACAATGAGTTTCAGAGTATTCCTGCCCTATTCCACAGCGAGAACTTCCCCCTTGCTGCCTGAGGCATCTCCTCTGTGGTGCCCTCCACACCAAAGGTGGGGGCACAGCCTTGGGGTCCAGACATTCCCACCAAGCAAGGAGGCATGGCATGGCCAAAGCAGCAGCACCCTGCATGTGACAGAGCCCATTTCCATGCCGGCTCCTGTTCAGACAGTGTGGAGAGGATTGCCAGGGGAGAGGGGCAGCTGGACCATGTTTTGGCATCATGACCCCTGTGTCAGACATGCAGAGATGTGGAAATCCCTCCAACAGGCTGCAGCAAAGAGAGGCAGGACAGCAGTGTCATTCAAAACGATGCAGGACTGAGGACATGGGCTACATGAGCCCCAATGAATGCCTGCATGACCCCAGCTGTTGGGGCCTGGGAGGCAGGAGCAGCTGCTCTGCACAGGTCTGAGTCAGGAGCTGTGGGTCCCGCAGCCACAGCCTGAGCAGCGGCTGGGCAGGCAGAGCATCACCATGTGAGTGAGTCCCTGCAAGATGGTGGTGCCCCAGGCTTCAGGCACATTGTAGAAACCATCTGAAAGTGTGATCCCACCTTTAAATTACAAACTTGCTGAGATCCAAGTGTCAAGGACATCCACACAGGAAGGGGGATATTTAACACTTTCTTCACAGAAGTATAAAACCTCATTTCCTATATCTCAGGAGACTGTCCCAGATGATGTCCCCGCTCTTGGCTGTGGGAAAACTGGTGACAGTCTCCTCTCCCTTGTGGATGGTACTACTGCAAGGAAAAGAAACCAGGCTTCTTCTGGTGAGCAAGAGAAGGGTTACATGGGGAGGACTCAGGGAAGGGAAAAGCCCAGTCTCTGTTGCCAACCCTGCTTCTATGTTTCATCAATGGCTGTTGAATGTAAAATGCTGGAATAATGTGAATTTTGCTTAATTTGTGCTTAATTAAACTGCACTTAATTAATTCACTTAATTAAACTGCACCCCTAAATGCTTTTACTGGATCTGGCTCTGAGTCATATTGCAGATTCTGACAAGGTAGTGACCGGAAGAGGAGACTTTGACAATATCCTCTAAATGTCTTTTTAAGATAAAAATCAATTTTTATTTATTTTTTTTTTTCTACAAGCAGAGTAAATTACTGGGCTTTGTTCCTGGCACAGTGAAGATAAAAATAGCCTGGCCATAGTCTCAATCTATAAACCTATAACAAATGAGAAAAATAATTGCTTTAAAGTAGACTTTTTATAAAGCATCTGCTTGGGATGGCCTGAAATGAAAAAGAGTTGCTTTATCTAATCTTGCCAGGAAAAGCATTTCAGCACAGAGGAGTATGAAAGTGAACACTTGACCCTCCTTGGAGGCCAGTTTCCATACGGGGTCAGGCAGAAAGACAGCACCTGATGATGGCTGAAGATAAATCCAGGATAAAACATGGAGGCTGACTGAGAGTTCAGGCTTTGTGGTTTATACTTGAGCCTTATCACTGCTGAAAGAAAGCCGAAGTGATTATATAGTACTTTGAACTTAATGGGACAAAGAAAGATAGCAAATGGTTGATTACATCTCTTCTTGAAGTCATTCAAGTAGAGGCCATTGCCCATTAAACTGTTGCCAAGGCAGCATTAGCTGGCAGCTAGATACCTTAGGATCCTCTCTCTAGCCTTCCCTGGTAAAGATTAACTATATAATCTCACTTGCCTTCATCCTCAGAGCAGGTCAGAGCAAAAAGTGCTGCAGGAGGTTTCAGCGCTTCTCCATTGCCTTCAGCCTGGGTCCAGAGCAGGCTGCAATGGAAACAGTGGGATGCTTGGACTCCCATGGGGATGGGGCAACCTGACTCACAGGAACACAAAAGCAACCCTCCTACATTTCTGTAAAAAAGTTGCAAGCCATAACTCCCCAAAGGTTCCTTAAGAGTAAAATTACTGAGAATTACTGGTTCTTTTTAGGAGACTCGCACACAGCATTGAGGCTTGACTCATGATTGTGAATGTTCCTGCTTGGCAGGATGCATCACGTAAGGGAACAGAGAGAGACATGTGTGTGCTGGGTGCCCTGAGGTGCTGCAGGAAGGTGTTTGCCTGGGACCTGATGTGAGGACACAGCTAAGAACAAAGGTGGCTAATTTTAGCCACTACTAAGAATAAAGTAAGTTGTCACACGAGTTATGTAGCTGTCAATCATTCAGACCAATCGGGCTACAAACTTGCCTATGGTGGAACTTTAAAAGTCATAATGAAACTGCAGTAGAGAGGAGAGATAGAAAGAGGCCCGGGATTATAGTGATGTTGTGATTGTGATCAAGTCACTTCACCTTCCTTTTGCAGGTTCACCCTGTAGGGTCAGCTCAGTGCCCAAAAATGGCACTTATTGTCAGCATTAATCGCATCACTGCAGAAAATGCTGCAGCTGACCATGAGGTGTTGTCCATGGCTCTGCAGAAGGATTGTATGTGTCCAGAGAAAAATGCTGACCTTCTGGGAGAACACAAAACTGAAGCTTGCGCTGGACTACACATCACTAAGAGCAAAAGTGCCTACGGTCCAGATGATGGGGAAGAGAATAACTTTGTGCTGAAGCAGGCAGAGCACTGGTAATAAAGGTGATGCCTAGACATGTATCAGAGCTTATCATGAGCAGCAACAGCAAAGATTTGAGATTGTCAATCAGAACAAGCAAGCGTGAGTGCACCCACTTTCAGTCAAGGAATTAAAAAGCAGTTTTGATCTTACTAACATTGGGTTGTACTGATTGTAAAAGACCTCACCTGGAGCTGATCTACCAGTCAGCAACATCCTTTTGCCTCATGTTTCAAAAGAAGGCACAAAAGACACTTGCACTGCATGTCGTTCTAAAATTATCCAAAATCAGGGAACTAATGAGAACTGTATTATTTTCCACTGCAGAAATATGTCAAAAAGAGAGAAACTTCTGGCCTGCATATAGGTTAATTCCAAGTTTAGCCACAGGAATTGGGTGCATTTATGTGAACCTAAACAACCAAGAAGACAAAGAAGAGGCAAAATTCCTTTTCATTCAGAAATAGAAAAACCACTTCCAAGTACATTCTTGGTCTGCTCCCACTAATACTGAGTTAAATGGGAGTTTGTTTGGCGGAATAGAAAGACAACTGTTTAGGTACACTAACACTTTCTCTGAAGGGAGCATGATACCATTTTCTTTGCATGTTTACAATGTGGCTAGGTTGTTGCATATTTCTTACTGACTTCAATGAATTGCATATGCTAAAACTTAGTTTCAGCATATGAGAACAGCCTACCCTTACCTCAGAGCAACAACATCAGTGCCTCACAGGTATGGTCCCCAGAAAGTCTCCAGCTCATTCCTCTGCTCTCCACATCCCCCCTGAGTCTTCCCTTCTCAACTCATTGCTGTGTCCCACCAGCAGATAGTTGGGGGGCTTGGTGTTCAGATGAGATGTGCTAGCTGGTGGAGGAATTGGTGCCCTGAAAACTTGCCTTCACTGAAGAAATTAATCTTCTCCTCTAAGTAGTTACTAATTTTAACAAAACTAGTAATTAAGACTTTCTGTCCACCTGTCAAATGTGATTGCAACTGGCAGAGAGCTCAAAAGCTCAGAGAAAAGATGGCCCAAGAGAGAGGGAGTAAAACCTATCTTTCTTAGGAGATTGGTGAAATAGGGATAAAAATAACCAGTTTGGCTGCTCTTCAGTTGTGAGCTTTCAAATGCGGGCATACATCCTGACTTTCAGTTATGAAAAGATGGCAGTTCTTTAAAAAAATTAGAAAAGAAATATATATGTGTATGCATATGCATAAACACTTAGGAAAAAATGTCAGAATAACTTCAAAGCTGAGTTTAGACAGTAAAGACAAAGAACAGGCTTTCTGGAGGCAAGCTCAAACCAATGTCCTAGTTAGAATCTTTTCTGGACTTTATGGAAAAGATGATGCAGGTCTAGATCCACATTCGAATGCCCTAATTGAGCAGTGAACTGAATGTGGCTCACAGAGCCTGACATCCTTGATGTGTAGAAAGCCTCACATTTCAGCCCAGACAGAAGCTAAAAGTCACAGCAGTAAGACAGTGGCTCCTTTCTCATTTAGACACTCTTGGTCTTAGAGTCACACTTGCACTTTCAGAAAACATTCACATATCTTGACTCTTAGAAGCCAATACTTACTATCTCTTCTGAAAAAAAACAGGTGTTTGTGAAACTGCTGTGGCCCTGGGCACTGTTCAGTTAAGCAATGTGTCATAAATACCAGAGGTGTTTCAGGGTGTTGTTTGTGTAGCAAGAGCTTCGGCTTGGCACGAGAGTCAGAGGAGGCACAAGAGCTCTGTTGCTTAAAGCAATCTTACAAGTATTGCAAGGTGAAAAGTTGAAGATGTAGAGATGAAAGATGCTTCTTCCTTCTCTGATGGCACCTTTGCAATGCTGGGTACATCTGCGCCCACACAAAAAGCATTGTGGCTAATCTCTTCCCATCCTGGGCGTTGGGTCAGACTCTCCACAGTGTGAAACCTCTGAATTTGGTACCAGAATTTCCACCTTAAGTGCTGCTGAACGTTCACTGTTGCCTTTCCCTGTGAAGTGTTTTGAGGTGGGCCTTTTTCAGTTAAGCTCCATACTCAAAAGCTCTTTACTGTCTTGGAAAATGCACTCCAGAGCAGCCATGCTTCCCACTCTATCCCATCCCACCCCACCGCAGTGGCAGCCTGCAGAGGCTGCCTATGGGTAGCTTATACCAGAGGTGTGTGTAGGCAGTGGACTCAATTGCTGGGGATGTTTGAGTGCAGGAGTCCCACATGCCCAGGAGGTTGGTCCCCCAGGACTGCTGCACCTGTGCTGTGTCTGGCCCACCCTGGGGCAGCCCTCTGATGCAGAGTAGGCATAACCCCACCAATAATGCTCCCGCTTAGTGTTTTCCTTGTTAACATATTTCAGCTGCTCCTAAACCATTGACGTGTCCAACGAGCTCAGAATGGTTTGGCAATAAGGAGCTAGCTTGGCTTACCTGCTTCTTGTTTTATATATTTGATTTATTCCCAGACCTGTGGGACTCTTCTTTGTTTATCTATACATGCAAACAGGAAAGTGAGTAGGTGTGCGGTAAGTGAACTCCTGCATCAAAATGGCATTCCTAATTATTTCGACAAGTCATTTCCCAATGGGAGGATAATGAAAAGTGAAACATTAAAGTTAGTGAAAAAATTCAGGTTGAGAAATCAAGCCCTGAAACAGGAAAGATATTCCTGAAGTGAATGTTGCCAGCTGTAGAACAGTGGTAACCTCTGTGGTCTTGCTGTATGTTGATGACAAATACTTCTCACAGAAAGCAGAAAGGTTAAGTGGGACAGAATTATTTCTGCAGTGGGATCTCTGATTTGGGAGATTTCCTGGGGTTTGAATACTCTGTTTTTTAGTCTTAATGGTAGTTGTTTACTTTTATTTTTCTGCTGTTTTAAAGTAAGAAGGAGGGAAAGGAACATCTGAACCACTTGGCACTCATAACACGTGTTCCATTGGCTTCATCTGATCACAAAGGTTACCAGCTCCACCAATCGTGCCAGGAGAGCTTGTAAATTTTCTAAGTTAAATGAAGAGATTAGGTTTGCTGAACATGCAAAAGTCTATCATCTTTGCCAATGGAGCTATTAAACGCTTTGATCCACAGATGTTTGGCCTGAAGTCTCTCACAGGCAAGCTGATCTTCATTCTCCATGCTGCCTGTTGCCAGGTACAATTCCCAAAAGCATCTGAACCACAGAGGAGCCCAAGTCCCCTGACTTGGATGTTTGTACGCTAAAGTCCATGTGGTGGGATTTGTCCCGGCTGGTGTTAGCTCGCAGACACAGGATATATTGTCTAAGCTGGCTGTCCAGCTCTCCTGTAACCAGCAGAGATACCTATGAAAGCAGCAGGCTGGTCTGCCTCCGTGTGGGATGTTTTTTTCGATCATGGGGACACCTGGAGAACTAGCTTTCACTTGATGCCCTGTGTTGGTCAGGTGAGATGAATTCCACCCAAAGGGCTAACCCACATGATGGATAGATAAACTGGCCAGATGGGTACCCATTTCGACACTCATGTGTGTCTGGGATTCACTAGCTATGTGTCTTGACATGTAAGTTCTTTGAGGGATGTGATCCAAGCCTCATTTCACCAGGTGATCTTACGCACAAGGACACATGTATTTGTCTTGCAGGTCTTCTAAGGAATTGTCATCTGTTTATAATGCAGATTGCACAACAGGTTGCATTCATGTCTCCAGGAAAGGGCAAACTGTTTAATTACTATTTATTCCCTTTTCTTAAGGGAACAAGGCTTGTGCTGTTTGCTCTGCCTGCCTATTTTCATTTCAGTCAGTCTTAATAAGCTGCATTTCTTCTTGCTTGCTCCCTCCATAGCCTGATAAATATTCAATTTTCAGATGCCTAGTGGCATGGCTTTAACACAAAAGGTGGACTATCTCCATACCCCAGATTCACCTTACCCTGTAGGTTAGGGACCCTCTCTTATGAAACATAGAAAAATATGGGTTTGAGCTTTCCAGGCTGAGGAGGGAAAACCCACCCTTTGCCTGGATAACTACATTAGACATTGAGCTATTACGTCAAAAACTCCCTAAAAGTTTGTCTGTCTCAGTTTCTTAGAACAAGAATGCACACTCATGGATCTAGCCCTTAATGTAGGATCCATGTCCCCTACCTTCAGCCCTCTATGAGACAGGTTTCTGGTTACCTGTACTCACATGGATGTTTTAGATACCTAAATCAAGATACGATTATTATTTCAGCAACCTGATTATCTTAAGGGTATCTCTTCATCCATTCCCAGGTGTGATAGGTGAGGAAGTACAAACTTGATAGAAAACAGGAGATGCCTTACCAGAGATAGAGATAGGCACCATCAGGTACACACCTTCCCTGACGCTGGTACCACCTGAGGGGTTTCTGAGGAAACTAGGACTAGAAGATGAGAGCTGTTTCCTAGGAAGAGTTATGTGCAAGGATACCCTTTTTTTTTTTTTTTTAAACCCAAAATGCACATTGAGCTGTACACTCTACTTAACCAAGATGTCAGTATTTCAAGCACGTTAGAGCCCTTGATTTGCCAAGAAAGTCAAACTCTCCCAGTCTCTTGACACAGAGTAGGGTTTTTTATTTTACTTCCTCTGTATGAATTTCTCTCTCCTGAATGTGGGTTACTGGTCTTGTTTTCAATATTCCAGTTAACACTGATTAGTGTGCTGTACAAGGCTGTGAACACTTCACTACATCTACTTGGAAGTGCTTTCTCTTACAAAGTCTAGGACAGTTGCATCAGGTAGAGCCGTATCACCCTGGTGACTCATAGTAACTCCTGTAAGTGAATAGAATTCCCCTTCTTTCTCCTTCTCTGTCACTTACCCAGATGACTGCAGAAACGTAGTAGTGAATTCCCAGAGTGAATCCCCAGACTACTATGGAAATCCTCCTGATAGATACTAAAGGCAAGATCTTGAAATGGATGTTAAATTTCATGCTACTGCTATTCTGGACTTGCAGGTTATCTGTTTCTACCTGTACCGTGTTCAGATGTCTTTCTGTGCCAAGTTGTCTCCTGCAAATGGCTAATGAGCAAATTTCATTAACACACATACACCTCCCCCCTCCCCCCCCCAACTTTTTCAGCTATAGTTCTTGGTGGAAACAGCTGAAAAGATCCCAGTTCCTCTTGGAAATGCTCCAAGTTCTCCTTCAGTGTGTGTTGCGATCTCCCTTTAAAGCCGTTTCTTTCTTTCTTGCTACAGTTTGTGTGCTTTTCTTTTCTTTCCCCTCCATTTTAACTAATGATTTCCCATATCACAAGTGCTTCTCTGATGTTCAGACAGCTTCACTTGGCTGCAGTTACCTTCCTTAGAGCAGTCAATCAGCTCTCTTGCAAGGAAAGGCACCAGACTTGCCTGGTACCCTCCAGCTGGCAGGCCTGGGCTGTTTTTCTTTCTTTGATTTTTCATTAATCATCACATCATTACTTATTCCTTTCCTTTAAATTTTGCCCTGTACTCGTGCATATTATTACAATCAAGCTAATGTGCCTTTAGATGCAAGTTCACTTTCTTAATTATGGTTACTATATTTACTGTTCTCAAGTCATGTGGCTCCCTCTCTTTCACAGCTTGACAAAATTACTTGGAGTGGCTGCCAGCTCTCTGAGCATCCTGTGGTGAGGGATCTGCCCCTCGCTGGCTGATTGCATCCAGCTCTCATAGTTCTGCTTCTCCCCTGAGGAGGTATTTTCAATTTCCTGACACTCATCCCATATCTGTCCTGCTCTTCTACAGATTTTAGTGTTCTTACAGAAAACAAAAGCTGAGTTTCATTTAGTGCTTTCACACACCTACGCCAGCTCTAATCCTCTCAGTACAAAAATATAACTTCTTTTCTTCTTTAAAAATCTTTGTGTTTGAATTTCTAAATAACTCTTTATTATTTCCTTTTATTATTACTGTTTAATTTCCTCTGCAAACTTCTAACCGGGTTTGACTTTTGGCAAAGTTTATCCCAGCTCTGTGCTTCCTGGCCTCCGAAATGAAGTTTTCTTTGCTGATTAGCTCTTTCTTCCTTTCCAAATAGACACTGTGCTGGACTTTCCAAGGTGGTTCTCTATCCATTTTGATCTGCAGCCCCTTCCTGCAAGTTTTCTTCCTCCCTTGTGAAGCGAATTCCAGAGAGATCCTTGCAGCTTTTATTGCAAATAAATTATAGGTCTTCTTCAACTGGAGTACTTCACAACTCTTTGGTCTGACCGGCCTCACTCTCAGTTCACCTTCTGAATCTGTGATTTTGATACTGAAAATCTGACTTGTTTTCATATATGCCACCATTTAATCTAAAACGAATCAACTCTGTTTGGCTAATGGTTCAGTTTAGCTCTGAAATTAATGTTAGTCTTTCCACTGGCTGTAGAAATTTGGATCTGTCTTGTTTAAATGTTCTCCAGGGTCGAGGGTGTAAACACAGTATTATGGGCCATGGTTTCAGCTGGTTTAAATTGCTAAAGCTTTGCTGGACTCTGGCCAGTCAAGTGGAGTCTCTGTTGTCTAAGAAGCTGAAGTTTTCATCAGAGTATTTTGGAAGCAACTACAGTCTCTTAAATTGCTAAGAAAAGAGATATTTTTGCCATATTTCCACAGATGAAACTGCAATAAAACCTGTGTTCTCATACTGTTTATAGTAGTCTCCAAATTAATTTACTATACTTGTCATAATATATTATCAATGCCTTCCATGTGTATTACCTCATTTGAGAACCTCTTCTTGTGGTGTATAGCAAAAGGCAGGAAAAATTTAATGTGGTACAAATAACCTTTGGATTGATTTAACTCTCTGTGCCCAGACTCTCCTGGTCCTCCTAACTGCAGTGATTCCAAGTTAACATTCAGAGAGCAGCAGCAGTAATGAGAGAGGGAGACAGCAGGGCCAGTCTTCAAAATCTCCAGTCAGTTAAGCAGAGCAGGCTACAAAGGGGCCAGAAGCTAATTATCATATCAAAGTTTGACTAAGTGGTAGCACACTGAATTAGACAGCAAGATTACACAGTCTGAGAGTGTGAGATCCTCATTGCTTCTTCCCCTCCATTACATTCTACCACATCCCTGTCACCAGGCTTACCTAAAGACATGACACAGGAGAGAAGAGGAGGACAGAGAAGTAGACCATAGCACAAGTAAAATGCACCAGTGCCTCTGAGGGCATTTGTACCTTAACGCAAAATAATATATTTCTGTAAGATTAAGGGTGAAGTTGTTCAATGCAAACTACTAGTAACAAAGCCCATAATGTCTTTCTGCCCACTCACCACCCAATGTTAATATTGCCTGACGGAATTCTGTTACTCATTCAGTAATAACACAGCGTTAGCTGGTCCTAAATAGCTGCTCACACTTGACATGCTTTGAAGTGTTTGCATGGGGAGCTCCTCTGTACTGGGATTTAAACAAAGGGAGGCATGAATTCCAGCATTCAGCTTGTCATTTCCTTCCTGCATCTCCTAACATATACCTGCTCTAAAATACATAACAACCTTATCACAGGCTTCCCGGTTCATTGTAATAGGTAGGCTAAGAGAGCAAACATGGGTTTCAGTGATTAGCTGCCTGGTACAGGAACACTGGTCGGCAAACATTAGCCTAAGAACAAGCCACTCCGTTTTTGACAGGTGTTATAGACTACTGAGGAAAACAAACCACCCCACTTTCTATTTTTAAATCTCTGATTGACACAGGGCCCATTTCAGGTTGACTGTGAGCCCGGCTGTTGGAGGCTGAGCCAATGGAGAGGGGAGTGCGCACACCCCGACTGCTGCTGGGCAGGAGGAGGCAGTGGGAGGCAGCAGGGCTGGAAGGAAAATGGAGGCAAGGATGAGTCCCTCAAAGGTAGGGACAGTGTTTCCAGCAGTAAATCCCTGCTTCTGCTCTCTGCAGGCTTCATAATAACATCATTGTAGCTGCAGGTGAACTGAGCCTGAACTGCAGACAAATGCTTGAGTTCAAAAATATGTCCATTTTGGTTTTTTTTTATTCCTCCCAAATCCCTCCTCTCCTGAGTTCCTAGAGTACCTCAAACTGCTTGGACCACTCCAACACCAAGCTAAACTCTCAGTGTTTGAGTAACGGGTCCATACCCTCTTTGCATACACTGTCTCCTTGAGGCACAGGTCACACGCACAGTTTTCTAAACATTTAAACCCCTTCAAATAAGCAGGAGTGTCACCAAAACTCAAACACTTCTTGATCCTCTGTAGTTTATACTGTACTAATTTCCAACATGGACTGTAGATTACTGTTAGCCTTAAAAAGCAAACAGACAAAAAAACCTCACCTTTCTTTCCTCTCTTATATCCAAAACACTGTTCCTCTTTGGAGGAAAAATTGAAGTCCCAGATGCATGCACACTATAAGCAAAAAAGTAATTGTAGTTTATATTTCTGCTGTACCAGTTGTTTTGGTCTTTTTTCCCAGTGTAGGCACAGATGCCTATATAGCAAATTTTAGCCTGCTGACATGGTCTTTTTTTTTTCTCAGTTGCCTTCAGCAGACTCAGTACAGGTATCCCACACATTCTCTGGGGTTTCTGGGGCCCTTGGCATAAAAAAAGTACCTGCTGCACTATGCCGCAGCACAGAGCTGAGGCTTCAGTGCACTGTGGTTCTGGACACAGTTTTGCAGCGATATGCAAAAGCTGAATTCTAACCTCTTTGGGTGAGGGAAACCCTATTTAAAAGCTGAGAAGGCTACTGCAGTTGAAAGTTAAGGTTTTTCTTTCCTCACCAGGAGACACTGTGGGAAAATGGGGAAAGGGGTATCATCAGTGTTTATTGAACCTAGATAATTTAGGATAATGGGAAAGTCTGACAAAATCTGTTGCTTAATGTGTTGGGTTTCTGAGCTTGACTACATGAGGTATTTAGAGGACTGTTAGTGTGTAAAATGTGAAAGCACGAATTTAAAAGCCTAACAGCTAATTATACATTTGTGTTGATCCTGCGGTTCTTCCCTGCTCTGCCAGGTAATCTGCATATAGTTTAATGCATTTAGTATTTATGCATATTTTATATTATGCATAGACTTTAATCTGATTATTTGCTGCCATTTAGCTTAATCCAGTTTGGAAAGGCCAGCAGAAGATCCTGGAGCTAGGACTGTGCTGGCTGTCCCCCACCAACTATAATGCATCTTCTCCACTGTTTTCCAGCCAGAACAAATACATCAATTCTTCATTTTCCCACCTTGGTGCCAGCTGTGATGACAGAGAAGCATGCTGCTCTCAAGAACAAGTGCATCACCCAGACTGGAGGCTCATCAAGCAGCTACAATGGCTGGATAGAGTTCCCCTGAAAGCTCTGGGGAAAGGTTTCCCCTCCCACCCACCAGCTTTGGGAGGCAACAAGCCCATGAGGCCTGACAGTGCTCTTGGTGGATGTTGAGTGGAGGATGCAGTGAGTCCTGGGTAACTCACTCCTGTCATCTGCTGCTCATGAGAAACTCCTCAACTGTCCTTTCCCCTCAGATGATTGCTTACGGTTTGCAAAGAAATGAAAGTGTTGATATACTGCTCATGCAGCCATCAAACAGCCTTCCCTGTTTTACAGTTCACACTCAGAAATAAAAGAGTCACTGCAGTGTAAGATAGGGTGTGAGCTTCCAGTGCCTCATTTCAATCAGCATCTCTTGCTAGAGGTTTTTTTTTTTAAGAACAAACAAATATTTAGATGCAGACATTAGCTCACTTGTAGAATAATTTATCTGATAAAGATTCAGCTTGATACTTTATGTCCTTATTCCTCACGAGGAAGGGTATTATAGCTCCGTAAAATTTGCCATGTGCCTACTCCCAGTGTAGGAAACACAGCATCTGAAAGCTTTTTCTATCCATCTCCTTAGTGGCCCTGCTTTTATTCACAGGTCTGAGATAAAGCGATAAAAGATTTCCCTTGGCTCTTTCAGCAGACCAATTTCTTTCAGCACAGTAAACAACGTACAGGGAAAGAAATTTGCGCACACTTTTTATTCTGCTGGTACCCGGAGGAGCTTCTACTCTTCTGTGCCAATACCAATTCACATGGGCTTTTTAAATTATTACAATTTTACAAGCACATAATCATAGAATCATAATGCTTAACTAGATCCATAGTTCACGAGCTGTAAACTACAATTAATGTCAGTGATGATAAGCCCTTCTAAGACTATTGTTATGCTTTTGTCCCTTTAGCTCACCACTAGAAAAGAGCACTGATCTCACAGCATTGAGGCCAGGTTTAAAATCTGACATCATGGTACTTTTTTTGTGATTAGGCCTGTCTTGTTAATCCCACTGATGATGATGTGGTGTCAGACACTGGAAAACGAAGGATCCACATATAGTCACTGCTCTTAACGAGTCTTCAGCGGGATGTCAGCTGTGGAAGGAATGGAAGAACTCAGAGCAATCACTACTGTGCCTTTACCAGAAGAGCGTATGCGTGACCACTGGAGAGCAGTTTGCACTCACGGGACCATATGAGGATCTCACGTGTGTGTAAATCATGTCTGCTTTGAAGTCAAGGAAATTCTATTAGCAGGGAACAAGTGTGAGATCAAAATCAAACACCAAAGAGTTGTGTGATCTTACTGCTAAGAGGCAAGTATAGGAATTTCATTTTTCAGAGGTTGCTGCTGTGTGAGCTGACATGTTTGCTTTGCATGACTATGCTTGACTACAGCCATACCCAGGGAAGGGAGTGGTGGTGTTCAATGCAGGCTCACACATACAAAAGCCAAGGGCAGCTGCCTGAGGAACACCGATAACAGAACAATGCTGGTTGGCAGAAGAGTGAATGCATAGCAGCAAATCTCTGGATCTCATTCACGTGCACTTTGAAAGCCATTGGCATGGGGGGTTACGGAAATGCAAAGTATTACTGTACCATGGCTCTCACTTCCTTCCTTCTGGATTGTTCTTTCAGACCAAACACTGGACATGTGTCAAAGTAGCTACATCAGGCAAAGAAATTCAGCATGAAGGCAAGGGTCACCTTTTCATATTTTATTCATGTGTGGATTGTGAAAACATTTTGCAAGGGAGCACATGAGGAAGGATCAAAGTCGCAGGAGCAAAGCCTGAGACACCATGTGGAAATGTCAGCCACAACGCTGTGTGAACAGCCCATTTGAAAACCAGCAGCTCTAGGATGGTCAGAAACCTCCTTACCCATCTCTGAGCAGCTGAACTTGAATACTCCACCACCCTGTTCCAGCACAGACAGCTCCTGCAGGTTTCCCTGCCGGTGTGGGAGGCAGGAGCACTTCAGGCCTATTTTCCAGACATTTTATAACTCTGTTCTGGGGATTCCTGGCTCCTGATTGCTCTTCTCCCTCTCCTTAGTCGTCCTGTCAAATTTGACAGCTGGGAGATGTGGGGGAGAGGTTTGTTCTGCTTGCCCATATTTTTTTCCCATTTCTTCTCCCAAGAAACTCAAGAAAATGAAATGCTGAGCTCCTCTTCCTTTACAGATGACCAGGTCCAATGCAAACACCAGGTAATGTCTTCCTCAGCTGGAGCTCCTCCATCTCGGCAGAGCCACGGCTGCTCTCTGACATTCCCTTGTGGTGATGGATCTCTCCATGCATGGGATGCTGGTAAAGTTGTTAGGAGCACTACGCATGCCTCTCTTTAACTCACCACAAACAACTTTCCTGTCAACTTGGGCAGTGGATATAGATTAGGTAATCTTCTAGGTTGTTCTATGGCTCTCTGGGGCTCAGGCCAAAATAGCCCAACAGACCATGAAGTGCTTTTAAATATATTGTATTTTCCCTGGGCTTTGCTGTGGGACAGAGACAGTCCTTTAAGATGAAACATCTGCTTCTGTGGCACTCTCTTCAGGAATTAAGAATGGTGATCTTTATTTTATTCTAGTAGTGTGATGTAGGATTGAGGTTATCATGCTAAAATCAGCTCATTTTTTTTTTTTCTGAATTATCCTCTAGATCTCCTTATGTTTTCTCACTGCTGAACAACATGTTGTTCTGACCCCCACACCTGGCATCCTGCTGGTGTGGGTATGTGCCATTGCTACCCCTGGTCCAGCCCCATGGAGGCTGAGGAAGTCCCAGCACCCGCCAGGGCTGGGGGGCCATGCAGAAAGGGCAGCCAACAGCCCTGAAGCTGCAGCTGGTCATGCAACTTCTGCTTTCCCCGTTTTGCAGCTTTTATAGCTGGTGAGAGGCAGTTCGTTGCCTTGCTAAGAGTCAGTAGAAATATTGAAGAGCTTGTAGGATGGTAACAGTGTATGGTGTGAAAAATGAGACCATTAAACACCCTTGCAAAGGCTGCGGTGCATTAGGGTCATGCTGGCTTTGAAATGGGTGATGCTGCAGAGTGAGGCATGGGCCCTGAGAGCTGGGGTGAGCATCCCAGGGCAGGCACTGACAACTCTGCCACTGTCCTGCCACCCTCCAGAGGTGAGGACAAGAGAAGGGACAGTAAGTTTTGGAACGGCCTGCAACGAGAGCTTCACCTGTCCGAGCTGGCTGCTTTTCTCTCCTGGCTGCATCAAGCATCTTTTCCTGGGGAAAGAGCTGCTAGTATGGTGCTAAGGATCTCCCTTTATCTACTGGCCAAGGGATTTGTTTTGTAAAAGCCACAGGAAGAAAGCAACAGCTTATATTGTGAGAGAAACTGAATTAAAATGATGGGTTGTATTCAATTTGGCACTGGCTTGCAGGGCTGTCAGGAGGAGGGATTGCAGGGGCTGGCTGTCATTTTGACTCATTTTCTTGAAGCATGGCACTGTGTAAATGATTGAAGGAGAAGATATTGATTTACTCCTGCTGTCTCACCCTAAAATAGTAGGCCAGTGAAAGGGCTCTCACTGCAATTTACAATCCCTCAAAAGAAGATGAAAATGCGGTTAAAAAAAGCCCAATAGCAAATCAGAGAGAAAGGAAGTCTAGTTGCCTGGCAGGCAGGCAGTCTCTTTGTACCTATCTCCCTCGTTACAGTCAGACAAATACCACAATCAGACTGTGGCTCCTAGACAAATGGATATGTTAATCTATAGAACTCAGCATTCATTATGCAGCATTTTTGTACTTCTTTCAACCCATACACTCGCTTGCTATGAGCCTAGTGACCTGACATGCTAGTGAGAGAGGTCTTGCCTTTAGCAAAAGATTTTCTTTCACCCAAACTGAAGGACCTCTGTGTCAGCCCATTCCCACGCAGCATTTTCACCCTCTCACATGCAGCCAGGATGGCAAGGATAGTTTCAGAGTGTCCTCCTTCTCCCAGTAGATCCATTTGCATGGAAGTTCTGAAGTTATCTCACAGTTACTTGCTTTTTCTACTGTGAGGAGTCTTTCTAGTTAGTAAGCGTGATAATGACAACACCACTGGCATTTTCACAAATGGAATGACACTGAAAAAGTAAAAGCCACCATCCAAACCACTTGCAGTTAATTTGATTTCTTCCTAGAATTGAAACATGTGATGCTCTGCAGGCATGCAGAGAAATATGCGATTTTAATGACATCCACTATAATTTGCTGTTGAGATAATAATGAACTCCTGTTCCTAATGGCTCAGGCACAATTTTCACTTGGTGAAATATCTATCCCTTTGTACCTGCGTTATGAGGCAGAAAGGGAGGGAGATCTGCTTCCTGACCTGCAGAGATCCCAGGAGAGGTCCTCTGTCTTGGTGTCAGGACCACCACCACGTGGTCGCAACACCGCCTCCCCCCCCCCCCCCCCCCCCCCTGGCAAGGGGGGGCGGGTTAAAAAAA
>NW_010127390.1:44505-59874 GCF_000699245.1 Pterocles gutturalis | reverse complement strand
CTCCTTGAGAGCAGCCCTGCAGAGAAGGAGCTGGAGGTCCTAGTGGATGAGAAGCTGGACTTGAGCCAGCAGTGTGCGCCTGCAGCCTGGAAGGCCAACTATGTCCTGGGCTGCATTAAAAAAGGGGTGGCCAGCAGGGAGAGGGGTGTGATTCTCCCCCTCTACTCTGCTCTTGTGAGGCCCCATCTGGAGTACTGTGTCCAGGCCTGGGGTCCCCAGCACGTGGAGCTCTTGGAACAGCTCCAGAGGAGGGCCACAAAGATGATCAGAGGGCTGGAGCACCTCTCCTATGAGGAAAAGTTGAGGGAACTGGGCTTGTTCAGCTTGGAGAAGAGAAGGCGCTGGGGAGACCTCATTGTGGCCTTCCAGTACCTGAAGGGAGCCTATAAACAGGAGGGGGAGCGACTGTTTACAGGTGTTGATAGTGACAGGATGAGGAGGAATAGTTTTAAACTGAGGGAGGGGAGATTTAGGTTGGATATTAGGCAGAAATTTTTCACGCAGAGGGTGGTGAGGCACTGGAACAGGTTGCCCAGGGAAGTGGATGCCCCCTCCCTGGAGGCATTCAAGACCAGGCTGGATGGGGCCCTGGGCAGCCTGCTCTAGTGGTTGGCAACCCTGCCCACAGCAGGGGGGGTGAAACTAGATGATCTTTAAGGTGTTTTTCAACCCAGGCCATTCTATGATTCTGTGATTCTATAAACTAAGAAATACGTGGAATTAATTTAGGAAAAAAGCCTAGATATGAAATGAATATAATGCTTTTGTTAAAAAAAGATGCTACCCATCAATAACAGTGCATTCCAAGGAACCCTCAGGGCTGAAAAAAATTATGAGAGGGAAATTGATGGCACTTGCTCCAACTGATCAAGATGCTACTGGAGAGCTAGAAAAGCTCCAGTGGATATATTCTTGGAATTACATGTTCAGTATGTTGGGAATGCCAAAATATTTCTCAACAAAACAACCAGTGACATTGCTACAGAATTTGGTGCAGGCAGTTATAGGATAACACTAACCATACTTGGAACTGACAGGGACAGTGTCTGGTAGCTGTGTAGATATGTAGTAACATATTTTGCTAGTATCTAGTCTAGCTGAGCATCTTAGGCTTACTATGCATTAACAGATCCAAATGCCTTCAAGAACACATGGAGCAACCAAACAACTCAGACTATCAGGAAATAAGGTATCTCTCATAAACTTTAAACAATCATTTGCTTCTTATTCCATTTTTTGATGTTATTTTTGCTCATTTTCCTTCAGTACTATCAGATCTTTTTAAAATACGTTGCACTTTCAGATTCATTTATGTTTCCAAAAGATAGATTAATACTTACGAAAAAACTTGATAAATCTCTTCGGATCTTCCTTTACGCAATCGCAGTGTCCAAGCACCTGGATTTGCTTTCAGCTGAAAATACCCCTAAGAAAAAAAGGAAAGACAGTTACTTGTTCTGTCAGCTTTTCAGAATCAACCATGCACACATACAAACATCAATTATTCAACATTTGGTACTGCAGAAAAAGTTAGTGACCATGACCTACTGTCATGTTAGCCTTGAAAGTAATATGGCAGTGATGCAACCAAGTATCACCTTTCCTGTATGTCCATATTACTGCATTTTAGTGCTCCATTTGTTTCTAGCTGAATTTGAATTGTATACAAACTACACTGTGTACAGTGAGCAGTAAATAAATAAATCACTAAACTGACCCTAAACTGAAAAGCTTCTTCAAAACTTGAAAGTTTTGCCTGGAACAACTTTCCAAGTCAACAACAGCTCATTCCCAATTTACGAACACTGTATACAGCTATCACTACATGAAAGTCAGACAAAGCAGGCTTTGAAAAGTGAAGAATCATTAAAGGTTTCATCATGTTGAACATTATCTGCTATTGAAATTGTATTCAGTACTTGTGTAAAAATCAAAGACAGTTTACTAAGTATTTAATTTCTTCTGATACAATATTTACAGAGAAAATATAATAGCAGATAGGTAACCGATCTTACGCATAAAAATTAATCTTTCCTTATCATATTACCAAAAAACTCAAAAGTTATTACTTTGAATGACCAGAGGAATTCCCAGATGTAGATTTGTCCCACAGAGGCCTTAAGCACTTAAGAGAACTATCTAAACCAGGAATCATCTTTTGCCTGGATCATTGTGTAACAAAAATGGTTATTTTAATCAGAATGTGATTCACACTTTATATTTGTCAGTGGAATCTCCATCTGAATATAACTACCTCCCACCATCTACTGAAGGCAATTAGGCTCCAAGTTTAGACTCACATAAGAGTCTAAAATTAGGCTACATCCAAACCTACACTGGATCAGAAGAGGAGGAGGGGAAAGCTCAGCAAATTAGAGATTCACATCTTCTTTTGTACATGGTCTCAACTCCAGGATACTCCTGTCACTTTTAGCATTATTACTAAGCTTGCAACACAGAGAAATGGATTTAAAGAACAAGAAGCTCATGAAGAATTCTCATGAAGAGCATGCAACTGTAATGACTATTTCTGTACTTAATACTTACTAGGTTGGCCATCACAATAGTATCAACCATTACAGGATTATTCTTTGTGCCCAGAGTAAACTGTAACCCTCGAGGAGGTTGTCCAGCTGTCACATCAAAGCAATGTCCTTCAAGCAACATATATTCCAGTTCATATTCTGCTGTAACTGTCCCTTTTATCTGTGGAAGGAACATTTCATCAATAAATTATGTAATTTAACTATGTGGAAAAATCAACATATTACAACAACAAACGTGTGGTATTTACCTCATCTAAATTCAACTAGCTAAAAAAAAAAAAAAAAAAAAAAGAGAAAGGCCCCTCCAGAAAGAACTTCATTCAGTTTTAAAATAGATATCCAATATAAAGAGGATAAATCATTGTCTGGATGCATCTTCTCTCAATCAACTGTTGAAGAAGCTGAGGCACCTCAACCTTTGTAAGGTAAATTCCAACCTTTATTTTCACAATATACCTTCCTAATACACAGCTTTGGTGGATCAAACACCCTCAGTATTTTGCATAGGTTTAGTGACGGAAACAAATCTAGTGGAGCTGAGGGATTAAAAATATAATTCAAAAAAACTGTGAACTAAAAAAAGGTCAAATATATTTTAATCTAAATTAATAAACAGCAGTATATTCAGGTTTATTTGAAAATTAACCTAGATTAATCTTATTACCAAAAATATTTTAAAAATAAAGAGAAATAGAATGTTAGCACACAGAATCCCTTAATTGCTTTATTCTTATGTAAAAAAACCCAAAAACTTCCATAAACATTATAAAGCTCAACACAGCAGACAAATTCTGCATTCTGATTTTTTTCTGTTTCATTGCTTTCTTTTAAGACTTGGGGTTTTTTAAAGTAAGAGAGCATGTGAAAAAAATATGATGAAAATAAAAATGGTAAAATACTGACCAAATAATCAATTACCACAGAACCTATTCCTGGAAAACAAGAGACAAAAATCCAACAAGATTTCCATTTCCCTCTGGAAGCAGAAGGTCCAACACAAGTTTTATAATGTTTACAAACTATTACTTACATCCTGTAAATGAATGTTATCGAGATCACAGGAACTGTTTACTGCTTCAACCAACCAGCTTTCAGGAGTGATCATGTTTAGAGTCAAAAGCGGTGATTCTGGCAGTTCCAGGAATTTTGCCAGAGGTTCAGAAGGAAGGTGCTTGTTGATCCCGTAAGTTAATTCTGGTTCCAGAACAAAACGATAGAAGCTGTTGAAAAAGAAGTGTTCAAAAAAATACATCTACTGAAGCATAAAGTTCCGAACATGAAGTTCTTCTAAAATACTTTATATATAGTGAATGTTTACCAAATTTATGACATGGACAGGCACACTAGCTCCCTGTTCTTTTGGAACACCATCAGACAATACCTACAGCATCTCAAATGGGCTGGTAGATGAACACAGATCTATCTGCTTTTGATAATTTTTTGCTCTGAAAATGCACAGTTCCCATTAACATTCTTAATCGTTGGGAAGGTGAATACCCAAGAGGTGAATCTAAACGTCTTGACTGTGAAATGCCTTGAACTATCAGAATCTGTATCACTAAGCTAAGCAAAAGGACTCACCTTTTCTGGAAGGAAAGAGTCATTGGGAACAGCTCCTGACACTAGCAGGAGCAAAGTCAGAGAGCAGAGGAAAGGACAGGTCCCTCTATTTCTCTCCAACACTTACTCCATTTATTCCACAGGTAAAAGATCCTTGTAACAACAAAATAATGATTACTTTTTTCCTTCCTCTACTGACATTCAACAAAAATGCGAAGAATCAGAACAGAGAAAGAAGAGCACTAAAGATGGAGAGTGTGAAAGCTGCAAGCAGAATGCTTCACATGGAGGGGGGTGGGGTGAAAAAGGACATTTCATTACTATGAAAAGTTCCTCCTGTAACCATCAGGAGGAACACAAGTCATACTAAGTATTTGGGCTAGTATATGAATGCACTTCATATGAAACCATTGCTGTAAGAAAAATATAACCTCTCTGCAGGGCAGCTCATAGAATCATTGAATGGTTTGGGTTGGAAGGAATCTTTAAAGATCATCTAGTCCAACCCCCTGCCAAGGGCAGGGACAACTTCCACTAGATGAGGTTGCTCAAAGCCCCATCCACCTTGATCGTCAACACTTCCAGGGATGGGGCATCTTCAACTTCTCTAAGTGTTGCCAGAAAACTTTTTCCTCTCACCTTTCTGAAGCACAGGGAAAGAACCAAGCACTAACACCTGCAAAGTGTGTTTATTATTATTACCAGCTCTCTTTCATAATAAGGTTATAGGTACCGTATCTGCCAAAGGGACGGCAGTGCTTAAAGCTTTTGTTTAGAGGGAAAGGAATCCTCTCTGGGGAGTTCACTTCAGTGTAAATGCCTATAAGCGAATTAGTGAACCTTGGTCCTCACAGCCAGTTGAAAGAAACTTCATTTTAAGGCAGGTACTTTCAAGGTATAACATTCTTAATGAATTATAAAGAGATCTCAAATGCAGACTGTACATTCATTCAGAGGAATTTCAGTGTACTTAATCTGTAAAATTCATTACTCAGTAAGTGGGCTGTAAGAAGTGACCAAGTCAGGCAGACAATCTCCCTCTGCAAGTTTTCACAGTCATGAAAGATTCTCCATTGATTTCTCTAAGGATTGTTTAGGAGCGGTGCATCTGATGGACTAGATCAGTTCCCTGTGATCCCATGCTTGACACCTTAGAATTTTTCTCTAGACAAATGCAAACTGTTTCTACATTCAAAGAAAATAACTAATGCAACAAAATAATCCAGAAACATAAACCACTGTTTATTTTTTAAGGAAATATATACTTCTATGGCTTTTTTTTTATTAAACCAAGTGAGATCCTGCATTTGTAAGAAAAGCCATAAACTACTTACCTCTTCAGTGGCACTTCTGACAGCTTAGATCTGCAGTTCAAAAACAACCGGAGTTTCATATTGATGATGTCTTTGAGCACCTAGAGAAAAAAAAAAAATGTGTGTAAAAAATGGTTCTGCATAATCATCAAACTTTGAAAATAAGCCAAAGTTATCATTGTGACATCCTGTCATTTCTCAAGCTTCAGTAGAAATCTCAAACAGTTTAAAGTTCCAAATGTATCTGAGTATTAAGGGATGTTGTCAGATACTCCAAATAAAGATTTGACCTTTTCTAAAACTGCATGATTTAGCACATGATATTCTTGATAGTCACCTTGTTAATGTTTTTCCCTAGTAATGCAGTTTTTTAAAGAGCAGCTATCCCCACTTTCCAATGCTTGAGTAAATTATATTATCACCTTTCTTATATTCTGTTTTCTAGAAGATTTAAGCACTTTAAAGTTTGTAAGTACATGTGCCTCTTATTCAATAATCAAGCTTAAAACAATGACTTTCACTCTTACTAAGACTGTTGTATACAGTAAATTGTTGAATATAGTAAAGCTCAGAGAACTATTTTAATCATAGAATCATAGA
Organism: Pterocles gutturalis; assembly: GCF_000699245.1. Taxonomy (NCBI): domain Eukaryota; kingdom Metazoa; phylum Chordata; class Aves; order Pterocliformes; family Pteroclidae; genus Pterocles; species Pterocles gutturalis. The sequence goes on along the minus strand of NW_010127390.1, from coordinate 53,855 downwards.
GTGGTTGGGGTTGGAAAGGGACCTTAAAGATCATCTAGTTCCAACCCATCTGCCATGGGCAGGGTCACACTCTACTAGACCAGGTTGCTCAAAGCCTCATCCAGCCTGGCCTTGAACACCTCCAGGGATGGGGCATCCACAACTTCTCTGGGCAACCTGTGCCAGTGCCTCACCACCCTCACAGTGAAAAATTCCTTCCTAATGTCTAGTCTAAATTGACCCTCTTTCAGCTTATACCCATTACTCCTTGTCCTGACACTACACTCTCTGATAACGAGTGCCTCCCCATCTCTCCTGTAGCCCCCTTCAGGTAGTGGAAGGCTGCTATTAAGTCCCCTTGAAGCCTTCTCTTCTCCAGGCTGAACAACCCCAACTCTTTCAGCCTGTCCTCATAGGGGAGGTGCTCCAGCCCTCTGATTAATTTTGTGGCCCTTCTCTGGACTCTCTCCAATAGGTCCAGGTCTTTTTTATGTTGGGGGCCCCACATCTGAACACAGTACTCCAGGTGGAGTCTCACGAGAGCAGAGTAGAGGGGGAGAACCACCTCCTTTGACCTGCTGCTAATACTTAATTTACCATAATATGAACTTCCAGATGAATGCAGAGAGTTTCCAGTCAATTCCAAAATGAAAATATTTTCATGTGTTAATATTGAGCTTTCATTTTTACCAAGAATGGTGAAATGAAAGACCTGGTTCTAGAGAAAAGCTAGTATTTCAGAGTCTTGAAATATCAGAATTTTCATTGAATTTTTAAATGTTTTACTTTGCTTCACTATTATGTATGAAGAGTAAGCAGATGCTTCAACATTTGATACAAAAGGCATAAAAGGGTATGAAAATGGGAGGAGAAAAAGCAATGTAAGGATTCATGAAACTTTCATAATTACTACAGAGAAAAAGATAAAACAAGATGCAGCAAAAATCAAGTTACAGGATTCAGAATTTCAACAGACCATAAAGAGAAGACAAAATTTACATTTTTAATAGGAAACTATAAAGGAACCTGATGTAGAGTGATATTCTACAGCTAGTGAAAAAAAGAAAATAATTTTAGGAGCTATGTACATAGGACAGTCTCTCTTTAGATGATCAATAGCTACACTTGTTGGAAGACTTCTGTATATATGTGGTAGCATTAATCAACTGAGAAATACCCTTCCACGAGCTGAAAGGTTTATAGTCCAATCTTCTTATGATGATATTACAGGAGAAACTTAGACCACCTCATTTAGGTACCTCAGAAAACTAAGGTGATTTGGTTGAATGGAAAGCATATGCCTCTTAAGATTTTGAGACAGGAGATCGTTTTGCTCTGTATTACACAGACAATCTCCTCCTTTCCTTCTATTAACTGTAAAGAGCATTTATGGACTCACTTTTAAGAGGACTGGTTCATGGGGCATCTGAATTTTATTTGCAAATAAGGTACTTACAGTGATGAATTAGATTTTGCCAACTTTTTAATATTAATTTAAATAAAGAAATATATATTTTTAAAAATACCTAAATTTTGTTTACCCCTTTACTACACTGTACATGGAAATAAGAAAAAGTTTAGTAAAGATTAAACTACAAATGTGTAAATTAAGAGAAATGACCACCCTCTTACAATCAATAAGTGAGACATCTTCTGTGCTTCTCTTGTCAATGGATCCACAATAGCAATAACATCATAGAATGGTTCATTCTGTTGGGGATCAACTTTTACTACACTGTTAAAAAAAGTTAATAAATAAGTGACATGAAAATTCCACAAATTAAGTTTAGAACACTTTTAGGCACAAATCTGTAGTATCAGAGTCACTTTAGATTTTACTGCTTGTGAAGACATTTCCCTCATTTCAAGCAGTTAAACATTATTGCTCCTGGTGACACCACTAGAAAAGCTAAACGTGAACTGCAGTTAAAATTTAGCATTAATCTACATAGTTTCATACTGGTTATTGATTAAATACAGCCCTCATTACAAAATCAATAAAATAAAAGGAAAACCCACAGCAAAATTTTAAGAATGGCCTTTTTGTCACTGGTCCACAGTTTCCTTTACCGATATGTAGAATCATCAGATTTGATAAGTGCCAGCAGTAACACAATTTTAAAATAACAGTTGGAAAAACGGGCAACTGAGAAGTGTGAAACTTGATAGGATGAATTAGCTCTATGCAGTCCAGAAAATAATTTAGTTTGATAAATTTGGTTAGACAAAGTCAACGAGACCCTAGCTAAAGCACTCTGCATCTACAGGAAGAAAATGTTAGTAAAACTTAGTACTTTAAAAAAAAAAAAATCATGCCCTGTAAATACACAAAATGGACTATCTGAATTTGTTTTCCAAAAAAAATATACCTAGAACTGTGAGTACCGTTAGTGAGTCAAACTCCTTCCAATATGGTAGTAGCATACTACTCCCTGTTAGTATAACCTTGGAAAAGGTGTTAGCCACTTAAAACAGACTACCGACTTCACTCCGTGTCTTTCGACAAGTATTAGACAGGGCCAGTACATCAGCAGAGCACACCAAAGCAGCTTTACCACTAAAAACAAGTAAGGATCTGGAAATAGCATTAAAATTTTTTATTTTTATCATGGTTCTTGTACTATCATATGTCCTTTTAAAAATGTACCTGTCTTTGCTGCAGAAAGCTTGCCCCAGCTAAGCTTAGATTAAAAATGCCTACTGTTGGTATTCCGTTACAAAGATGCCAAGACTCACAGATGCACATCTTGGTATTTAAGGTCTCATTGATTAACAATGACAACAAAAGACAATGCCTGTGACATATTCATTTTCTAAATCTAGGATCAGAAATGCAAGGGGCCAACAGACAAATAAATGCACTAATGACACTAATATGAGTTTATTAAGTGGAAATCTGTTACCTGAAGACAGTCTGCTCAGTTTTTCTTCAGGAATTAAGTGCCAACGAGACCTATCAGTATGCACTTGAATAGAATCTAGTTTTACTTTAGGGTCCAATCTAATTGTATTTTAGAGTCAAGCTGAGCACAGGAGTTACGGTCAAGGAGAGACTGCTAAACCACAAGCTGTTATACAATGTAAACATGTTTGGTAGCCTTTTCAATAGTACTCGAGTTCCACAAACAGAAAAAGCTGTGCTAGAGTTTTCCACATTAATGAAAATTAGCGGGGGCTTCTTTTAGCTCTAATCTGTGAATTACTTCTAACATTTTAGTAAATGTATGGACTCCCAAGTTTTCTAAATCCAGATCACCACCCCTATTCACACTGACTGTAATCACTTTTTTTGCAGTAAAGGATAAGGCTGGAAAATCATTAGGTATTACTAATTAATTTATTAAGAAAGAGGTAAAGATGCATTACACTAGGGCAGATGAATAGGTTGTTCATACAACCCTACAATCAACTTATTTTAAAACTGGAATGCTTACTTACGTTTTCAAAGAGCTTATGTAGTAATCGGTACATTCTAATTTTCATATGAAAGTACTCTAAGTGCATTATCATGGCAGACAGAACTTACCTGTGTTGTTCTTTGAGTAATTCAGCATCTTGCCTCATCTCTGTTTTAGGCAAAGATGACAGTAGGGCATCTATTTTCATAATCAAATCACTGCCACTGTATTAAATAAGGACACATAATTTGTGTTTCGTTAGAAAAGGAGTAACATGTTCACATTTTAAGGTATGTCTGTCTACATGAAGGGTATTTTAAAGCCCACATCCTGAATCCTTCAAAAAGATTATCACCTTGAGATTTGTAGCTTTGAGTAAAACACTTAGCATGACAATGCTCAGGAACCACAACTGCCTTAGAGCTTCTCAACTGTACATTTCTAAGAATTAAGCAATGCAGAATTAGCAGGATTACCATTCAGCTTCAGAGCTTGCATGGTACAATCTGCTGAAGTTTACAGCTCTTTTTTTTTTTTTTTTTTTTTTACCTTTTGCAATTTTTGAAAACATCTAGGAACAAACATAAATGAACAAGTTTCAGGTTTGCTTGGCCACATCTTTGAATTTTTTTTTGGTATTTCTTACTGGAATTTCCTCAGAAACCTTAGTAGTTCTATTTCAGTGTCACCAAGTCTTAATATTTGATTAAATATGTTTTGCCTCTCATTACTTATCTCCTTGATAGCTCTACCTCTTATTGATTTGTTTTTTCTGGTAGTTAAGTCTTTCAGTTGTGTCAGTCCTTACAGATAACAGAAATGATACTGAGACACAGGAAGTCAATAGATATTATAAAAATAATATAATTTTGTTCTCTTCATTGTACACAAACTGAATCCTTAGATTAAAAGCTGGCTAGAACTCATTCTTACATTTCTTCAATTAACAGATGTGTGAAGAGTGTCAGAGCACCACATCTGCCCATGCCTCTACAGGCTCCTTTTCTAACAGTTCCCAAAGACAATGCACTTTCTTACTTACAATATCAATACTCAGATATTACTGGGGTTTTAAGATGCAGTGGATTTTATCAAGCTTATTATTATGCTTTATAACTACTCTTAAGTAAACAAAAGCTAGTAGGAATTGTTTAGTTAGCTGTATTTCCCTCTGGGTTGTAAATTCAGTGAAATTAGATAAAGTATTTGGAGTAATTTAGCAGAGCTGTGCACATGATATGAGGCAAGTTAGAGAGGATATGATTCTCTGGATAAGCAGCGATCTCTTATGCCTTAACCTGATCACACAAACAAAAGTTTGCATGTCTCTTGAATAACACGGGGTGCTTTTTTTTCCTGCTTTGTACTGTAACAATGAGATACCAAAGAGGCTGTTAGCAGCAGGGTCAATGACACATGGTTCGGCTGAAAACCAACATATACAGTTTATATATATCTAGTGCATACCTATGTTAAGTAGCATAATTAGCCAAGCATAAAAGTGATATAAAATTTAGCAGATGTGTCATTTCTTCTAGAAAATAGAGCAAGTGTTTGAGTAGGTAAATATACCAAGTCAGTCAGGAAAATGCCAAAATGAAATGAAGGACAGTTAAACCTGCATATGTAAAGGTACTCGGATGCTAAGTAAGAGGAGAGCAAACATATAGCACGCAAACAACAGTTTGACTAAGTGCATGTGGAGTGTAGATGTATGAGTATATCGTATGAAGAGTACTGTGACTATACATTTGAACCTTTGTTCATATTTCCCATGCAAAAGGATTATTAGTCACAGGCAATAAACAATGCAGTATATCATAAAGCCTCAAAATGCAAAAGAATTTCACCTTTTACTACTGTTCCCCATCTCTTTGACAATAGCTTTAATCTTCTCCGCTGAGGTACTGTATGTTATTTTTTCCAACAAATTAAAGTCTTCTGCATAGAATTCATTTTCATCTAAAGGACCCAGTACCTTAAAGAAAAAAATGTTACTAAGTGTAGAATGTCCCAATAATGTTTCTTCTGTAAGCAAACACTAATATTTTAAATGAATGCACAATATTCAATATGCAATTCCCAGCCCTATATGCATCAATATTATTAACTATATAGTATTAAACTGTATAGTAACTATGCAGGATTAGGTTTTTACAGTAACATAATTACAGCTAATGACCAACCACAAAGAGCAGCTGCAATGGAAATATTAATGATGCTTTTTGTTATACCTACCTATGTAAAGGAGTACAATATTTAGAAATAACAAATCTAAATTTAAGAAAAAGTATATTAAGTACATTATTTTAAACTGAAATTCAAATTACTATCTGCCTACCGCACTCTTTAGTTGTTTAATTCTGTGAACACAATCTTCACTTCTCAAGGCTTCTCTTATGAAGCAGAATGGATAGAAAGGAAGAAAAGAGCCAATGATAAGATATCAAGAGACAAGAAACAGAACTACTATGGTTTTTTGTGTCTGATGGGAAAGAAGGTGCCCTGAAGTCCCAGAAAATAGCTTTGAGGATGTTGTTTGGATTTCCTGCTCACAGTCTAACCAGGTCAAACTGACCCAAGTCAACTTCAAGAGCCTACAGGGCTCCTAGGATGTAGAGATGAGAGGTTATCTAACAAAATTCCACTTTTGATTTTTTTAATTAATATTAATGATGCATGAGATAAGGAAAATCATACTGTGATTATGAAATACCATGCTACTTTTGTAGAAGTCATAATTAGAAAAAAAATATTTCCTTATAAAAACAAAACTTCAGTGCTGAAATAGCAAGAATAGAAATGAAGGATATCCCACGTCTTTTTTAAAAGTAATCTTTTAAAGTGAAAGCACACTTTCAGATAGATTAATATACATTATCAAATTTATCCAAGTATTTAAGAAACATATTTCCTCAAAACTTAAAATATTATATTATTTGAGCTTTTTTAGGCATGCAAACTAGTAATAACAATTTATAAAATAACATTGCATATTTAGTTATGGGGGGGGTGTTGACACAAAAAAAACAACACAATTCTTTTATGCTTCATCAACAAAAATGCTTTCTGTGGGTTCGTTGGTGGTATTTCAGTTGTAACTCAAAAGCCATTTCGGATCCACAAGAGTAACTAAGAACACAATTTAAAGAGAGTTTCCAGCAATGAGATGCTAACGTAAATAGAAAATAGAGAAGAGTTACCTCAAAGAGTAATTTCTATCAATTGTATTTGTAATGTAAGGTAGTGACTGTCAATAGCAAGTACCAAATATTGAACCCAATACTGTATTTTTAATCACAGTTCATCTATAGCTACACTGTAATAAAGGTTATTGGTTTCAGAATATACATACAAGAAATTGAAACAACAAAATTACTATACTTTTGTTTGAACATTAAGAATTAAGACCATAGAAAACTTAATATTTATAAACAATTTGGTGTTTTAGAGCTTGAAAAACTACCCTAGTCAATGTAATTTTTTTTTATTATATATTCAGTTTATCTTATCCCAAATGTGTAAAATATAGGTAACTTCAGGATAAAAATTTATTCTTAAATATAACTAATACTACATCGCATGTTACGCTATTTAGAAAATTTTGTCAGATTAACTCTTAAATAGCTATGGGAATGATGTATGTACATAGCAGCTTCAATAGAAAAGAGCTAATAAACAAATTAGGAGTAAAACAAAATAAAAACCAATTCATACCATTCTCTAACAACAGGTTGAATAAGTGGGAAATCAATATAATGCATTTTCTTCAGCTTGAAACTGAAGTTCCAGGAGGTAAAAAATGCCTACAAAAAGACCGAGAGACGACAATGTTTTTCTTACCCTGCCATTGCTCATAACAGCCATTTGCCCAGGAAGCAGCTTAAGAACCTCCTGGCAGAACATCTGGTGGGTTTTAATTATATCCACTCCTAAAGTGTTGTACTTCTTCTCAAAAGTATTATCATCCATTCCCTAAAGCAAAGGTAAAGCATGAGATGGTGGAATGATTCAGCAAAAATAAATTTTGTAACAGCTGAAGTAATCAAAGATTTTCTTCCAGTTATGTGACAACCAGAAATCAAAATAAAACAACCACCCCAGCTTCAATGTAACACATCCACTGTTGGTGTGGAGCCACAGTATCCCAACTAGCAAGTGTGCAGTTTGCACCCTTCTGCAACTGTGAATAACCTTGACAGGCAAGCTGAGCCTGAGGTTAAGCACTTTTTTCTACGATCCAGCACACAGCTGCATGAAAAATAGAATTCTCTGTTATCAACTGAACTGTATTCTCACTTTGAGGAAAAAGGTATTAAAAAAATCCATAATACTCTAAAAACCTAACAGTCATCTCAATGTGTCATTGGATACAGCTTAAACAGGGTTTGGGGAAGCCAACAGTAAGACACATAACAAATCAAAGTTCCAAGTGGGGAAAAAAATGCTGGAACTTTGCCATGCTTACAATGGCACTGTGCCTCACCTGCCAGAATTATCCTGCTATGTTAAACTCTACCAATATGCATTTCTTCATTAGAAATATACAGATCAAACAAATAGATCCATCGAGATACAATCAATACAACAAAATAGCTTAGTAACATGCGTACACTGCTTAATTAGCTATCTTTATGTCTTTCAAAATTTATTAGACAATAAAATAAGAACATGACCCAAACCAGTTAATAATTTTCCAATACTGAGACAGAGAGTTCTCTTAGTCTTCCAAATCTTGCTATATGAAAATACTACAATTTACAGCTCCTCCTGAAAAAAAAACTGTAGTTTGCAGCTGTTATTTGATAACTCAGCTCCATGCTATGTGTGAGCTTTGAAATCAGCAACATTTGCATTTTAACCAATGAATTTTCACAGAAACACACCAGAAAATGTTGTCCAGTAGTATACAATGCTGGTTAACCTCAACCACTCCAGCGTGTGCCTATTTTTGCTCACACCAACAACAGCAAGGTAAAACCAGTTACTTCTGAATTCTTGATTCTTTACAAACATTAATACTGTAATTTTAATTAAGAGCAAGCTATAAAAAAATTAAATCAACAATTAAAAATTAAACTATTTTGGTCTCAATAATCCAGCATTTGTACTCTATATTTTTCAGTACTCTCATATTTTCTTCCTTTACTTTAAGGAAAGTCTCTATTCTTCCACCACATAAAGGTTGTAAAAAATCCAAATTTGCTTGAGCAGATGGTATATGGCAAACCGTATAAGAGTTATAAACTTCATAGCATTTGACCAAACACTGTTACTCTGAACAACATCTCCTTACAATAAAATATATACAAAGTGAAAAAGAAAGTAGTCTAATTTAGTTTGCACTCACTGGGATGAGGAATTTAGCAATTTTAGTTCCAGCAGCAAGTGATTTTGCTGTCTCTTCCTTACTGAGTTTACTTAGGATATTTTTTAAGTTGGTGTTGTTTTGGGTTAGAAAAGCGGTCAAAATTCCTCTCGCAATGGCTGTGTTATCTTCCTTTATTTTTGATGAAGGATTGTTCAAAATCCCAAATCGTGTATGACTGCTTGTTTTCTGCAAAGAAAAATACAGAATACACAATTTTACAGGTCCATCTGCTGTTACCTAATGTATTCATATGTATTATAACTCTGTGAAATGCCTTTAAGTATTTAAATTTTTGCAGCTATTTGTCTTCAGAAAACATACATCAATGCCTAATTCAGAACTTCAACTACGAATAAAAATTATATTAGTAAGGATTTACCTAGTCTGTAGCATACATTTTAAAGAAAAGGGTTTTTTTTCAATAGAACAATGCCTTTGAGCATTCTGCAGAAGTGTATTTGTACAAAGGATATACACGTGTTCATTTACAGACTTCAGAACTGTTTTTGTAGTTGTTTTTCTATTTTTCAAAAACAATGAAACTAAGCATAAAACAAATACAAGAAAATGTATCCACTTATCACTTTATTCCTAATCAGCAG
>NW_010127390.1:0-44474 GCF_000699245.1 Pterocles gutturalis | reverse complement strand
GCAGGAAAATCTTCCACTTGCTAAAATCAGTGATGCCACTTAAATTTTACTAGAGTGTGATGATTCTAAGGTAGGATCAAATAGCATCACTAACTGAAAAAAAGGTAAATGGACTCTATTGCAGTAAAGAATACAAAAATAAGGAATGAAATCACTGGTGTTCAACATATTTAAACAGCAAACTTTAAATTGCAGCCCTCGAGAAACATTTTGTCAAAACACTTATTTGAAAAGCTTAAAAAATGTGTACTTTAAAGTGTTCCCAAGAAGCATGCTCTCGCTGGAAAGATAAGCAGCATACTAGGCTACATCAGGAGACGAATGGCAAGCCAGTCAAGGGATATTCTTATTCTCCTGTACCCAGTACTTGTGAGGCTGCACTTGGACTGCTGTGCCTGGTTTTGGTCCCCCTCAGTGCAGTAAGGATGCTGAGATGCTGGAGAGGCTTCAGCAAAGGGCAACTAAGATGGTCAGAGGCCTACGAGGAGGCATTTAAGAAGCTGGGGAGTGTAAAATACGACAGGGACAAACTCTTCTTGGTAGTGGCAAAGAGTATAACAAGGGGTAATGGTCACAAATTTTCGCCTGGCAAGAATAACTACACTAGGAAGGCAGTGCAACACAAGAGCAAATTGTCGAGGGAGGGGATGGAGTCGCCTCCTTGGAGATTTTTCAGGACTTATTCAGACAAACCTACAACTGACCTGATCTAATCACAGAATCATAGAATGGTTTGTGTTGGAAGCAACCTTAGAGATCATCGAGTTCCAACCTCTCTGCCATGCCATGGGCAGGGACACCTTCCACTAGACCAGATTGCTCAAAGCCTCATCCAGCCTGGCCTGAACACCTCCAGAGATGGGGCATCCACAGCTTCCCTGGGCAACCTGTTCCAGCATCATGACATAATGATGGCAATAATCCCACTTAAGTGGGAGGCTGAACTAGATGACCTCCAGAGGTCTTTTCCAGCTCAGATATCTCTGGCTTTTTCAAATGAAGTAAAAATATATTAGTAGTATTCAAAATATTAGATGGAATAGTTAAATGTAGGAGAACAAGAAGAAATTGGATTAAGGTTTGACCTCAAAGATATGAAACTTTGCCCTTGAAGCAAGCAAACACAAAAGAAGATAGACATGGCAGAAAACAATGAGAACTAGCAAACATAGCAAGAATGTAGAAGATAGGGCTCAGTCAATCATTAAGCTAATCAGGGCACGTGGACAATAGTAATTAACCAATAGAAGTACTGCTCTCATTGCACACATGCCGCAAGTAGAGCTGCCCAGGCTATAAGGACTGATGTAAAAGGGCAATGAACGATTCTGATTCACCCTCTATCAGAGTCCGTGCCTTAATCTGCCGCAGTTAAAAGTGAGTTCCCTTCAGCCACTTCCCCTCTCAGACTCTTCCACGCTTTTCTTCAAATGCCAATGGCAAGTCATGCACAGGAGGTGTCTGTGCCAGCTCTGCACGTAACAGAAATTCTCCTAGACACTGACCTAACAGAGAAAAGGGCCTGGAAAGGAGTAAAGAATCTACACACAAACCTATGGACTTGAAAAAAATACTATGTTTTTGTCTTTTTGTCACGAAACTCGGAACTCAGTAGACCAAGTGGTATATGAAGTTTATCTAAATCAAATCTATGAATTAGAATGAAGATAAGCAATTAAACTGCTATTTCATAGAACAACCAACAAACCTTATTTAGAATGGCTTTTTCTAATGTTTTTCCTAGATTCTCCTCACTAACACATGGAGACTTGCCTAGACACTTCTCACTTCCTAGTTGCAACCTATGGCATATTTTCCCTGCTGAAGGGGGGAAAAAAATGAAACTACAAAGGGAATACATCTGTCAAGCTTGGGTCACAGATCTAGAAGTCAGATAATTGAAATGTTTTTCTGTAACAAGGACTTGTACTGCATATTCTTCTTTGCAGTTTTTTAAGCCTCTTTTTAAGACATATTTGGTATCACATGCTCCCTGCAACATACCAATTTTATAATTCCCTTAGGGTGGTTCCTGTTTCATTCCTGATTAGTAAATCTAGATGTTTTCCCAATTTCAGTCTAATTACTCTTCTAAACTCCCCAGAACTGAGGGGTTTTTGTTATTTATATTCACATGACACTTACTTGTATACTTTAAATCCTATTGCTAATATTGAAGAACTAAAAAATAAGCAAACTCAGAAATGCGGATGAACCTCCAAGCATATCAAAATACAAAAAAAAATTAATCTGTCTCAGAAGCATACAAACAGTACATGGAAAAATGTTCACATCATGGCCACAGCTATACCATACAATACAGGAGAACACTGCATAATGGTTCACATGAACACGCATTACCCTAACTTCCCTGATCCAGGTAACATGCTAGGTTACCTCAAGGGAGAAGGTCTGTAATTGGGAAGAAATTCACCTTTTTAATGCAGAGTGCCATAGTTTGTCTCCTGCGTCAGGAGTTCATGAACCAAATGATAATTTACAGGCCTGTGAGAGGCCAGTGCAGCAGAAGAGTAGAGCAAAATGAACACACAGTCTCGTAAATCTGCACCTGACCCATAAAAAAATATATTGTTACACCTTTATTTAAGAGTATAACTTTTGAATGTGCACAGTGCTGTTAACAACATATTCATAATAATTATTTCAATAAAAACTGCTAGAAACTCACCAGGTGTTTCAAGGCATTAGAAAGCAGTCGTCTCCCAGCTGGCTTATCGAAATCAGCAATAATCCAGACAGTAACAGCATATAATGCATCTTCATCTGAAAATTAAAGATAATCCTGCTTTACATTCTGAAGAATCTTCTCACAAGTAATGAATAATAAATTCTGTTAGAGATTTTGAAGTTTATGTGCACTGTTTTGTACTTATGTTTACTGCTAACTTCAACTGTAAGACTAATCTTTGTCACATCAGAATCTTTTGCCCTCTGAATTGAAATAAAATTATTAAGGGGTACTTTATCACGTTAATGCAAGAGTCACTAAAATAGCTGATCTGTTGCTGTACCACTGAAACATGATGTCTCTAAATAATAAACTACCTCCCTTTAACAAGACTTTCTTTACCACAGGTTTCTTGTGAACATTTGATGGCAACTGACCATATATCCAGACATGAAAAGAAATACGTAGTTACAAGAACGCATGAGTTAGGCCATTCACTTTCCCCAGCAGCAAAGGAGAGTCCTTCAGCCAAAAGCAGGGTTAAATTTACCATTTCTGGACACAAATGGGAATATACAAAATACAGCTCAAAGAAAGTAAATTATAGTGTAAGTGTATACTTAGAAAATCTCCCTTTTTCCTGGTCTGTTACATCCTAGTTCTTCATTCCTCATAGAAAAGCAATGGTACATGGAAAACTCTGCAAAATTATTTGTAGCAGAATATCAGTCCACTCAGGTCTGTCATATTCCCTAAAAGTTAATACATATAGACAGGAATTTTACAAGGTTCTGGTAAGATTCTAGGAAGAAGTTATGATTAAGCATTGTTGGGGTCCTGAGAAACACAATGGGGACAGAGATTTGAAATGTAGATTCCAGCTTAAAGGTTATGGGTTTTACACAAGAGATCTGAATCTCAGAAATGAGCCTACAGATTGAAAGCCAGTCATCATTTGACAACTATCTGGGATGTTCCTGTGGTTGTAGACAGAGAATCAAACAGAGAAAAACAATTTTACTCTAAAGAAATGTAAGTATATGGCATTTCTTTCTGATAATGGACTAAGTGAAAACTATGTTAACATTGTAACAATTACTTAAAGAATAGCACTTTGTTAACAGGATTATTCTGTCCCTTGATAGACTGATATAAATGAGCAGTTAACTGTCTACTCCTAGAAATTAACAAGGGACAGACTACTGCAAAATTCCATGCAGTTTTATGCCCCCACTGTTGTAATTATAATTTCTTCTAACTCCAAGGGAAAGTACTTTCATATGCAATAAGAATATTTTATATCAAAAAATATTTTAAATGTACAAAAAAGTGAGTTTAGAAAAATAAAATGTATAAATGAGTGATAATCCATCAGAATATTTTTTCTTTTCTACTGAAAGACAAAGCTTCAGACATCAAAATTAAACAATCTAACTAGAGGAAAAACAGAGATACTGAATGCTAACAAATAAGAAATAAAATCAATTATTCCTTAAATTGTAGAAATGCTTAATTTTGACATAGATATATATTCTTCACTTGATAATGCTGCAACTAAGAGTCACTTGAAAACTGAATATACTCTCCTTAATGTCCTAAAGTAAAACCACATTAGTATGAAAACTGAGCATTTGAAGCTGCAAAAGTCTTGCAAAGGTTTTTAACTTCACATCTGTAAAACAAAAAACAACTAGCCACAACACCCATCCCATTTCAAAACTACAAAATCTAAAATAACAATCCTGTTATTATGTTTATAATATTAGGACATGATCCAGCTCCTGAAAGAAGATACTGGGATAATGTATTTATTTACATGGGATCCTTGGGCTATTTTACCAGCAAATTTCAACAATTTGTAATACCCATATATGTATCCCATATAGAAAATTAATATACCCTTTTTTGTTAAATACTTCATGTTGTCTGAAATTACAGCACTTTTATCTTGCGAGTCCAAAAAGGAGAAAGTAGAGAAGTCTTCCACATCAAATGGAACTGCAAAATGTAAACCACAACATGTTAGACTTAAAAAAGGAAAATTATACCAACAGCCAATCCCAGAAAAGTAGTTACCAGATGTGGATCTGAAATGTATGTATCTTCTTTCTGCTCTGAGTATAGTGGGGTTTATACGGGAAACTACATTGTGCTGATCCATAAGAAAATCCATTGCATTTATATGATCATTTAACAAACCCTGTAGTAAGAGAAAATGAACTATAAAAGTACAGATTTGATTTAAGACAAACAAAGACCAGGTATTCGTACAATCTTTCAACTGAGCTTAAAGCTTGTATAGTTATGGAAAATTACAAGTAAAAAAATGTATAAATATCACAGAGATAGTATTTCAAAATATCAGATACACATTGTTCAATTAACCACTGCAGTACATTCTTAGTTTCTGGTTGAAAAATTCCATGTGACTACTATATGCTTAGTTGATCCTTCAGTCTTGTATAATTTAAATATACTGTTTCAAAAACATGACCGCAAGTTAATGTAGCAATGTAACTTCAGTTGTCATATTATTAATTTCAAGCCACCTCATTATAAAAAATTCAATATATAAACATGACTCAAACAACCCACTGCCAAATATTTCATTTTGCGTTCATTTAGAAATGTTAAACATACCATGAACACTGCCCTCTGGAAGAACCCGGTGGCATCAATAATCCTCTGAAGAATTACTGTCTCTAATTCTGCAGCATCCATCTCTCCTCTGTTAAAGGGCACGCCATTAAACAGAGCTTGAGGCAATGGACCCAGGCCAGTCTTTTTATAAAAGGTTGCTCCTGCCTGATCACATCAGAAATATCACAGGATTAAATAGACTGTGGCTGGCTGTAGCAAAAAATGAAATTAATATCAAGAAACAATAAACACTAATCTCCAAGCGCTATTCACTGTCACACCTTCCGAGTAGCAGGGACAAAACAGGAAATGTTTGTAAACCAAACAGCACACATGGGACTCATTTCTCAAACAGAATGACAAAAGAAACTATAGATCTATATACAGCGTTTTAAACTTTTGCTTTATCATCTTGCTGAGAAACATTTTATTTTGCTTAATATCTTAGCAAAAAAAATTAAGCAAATATCATTGGAAAAGGACTTTGAGACAGTCATAGTTTGAGGTGGATCACCCTAGCCCTTTTCCCCAAAGGTGGCACTCCCAAAACACTGAAAAGGCTTCTATGTTCAGAAGCCAAGCCTTATCTGATAAGCCAGCAGAACAGGCTAACTTCTCCCAATCAGAGAAAAATCAGTGAGACAAAAATAAATAAAAATGTATTCTAAGTAATTACCCCTTCCTATTCTGTATCCTTTCGTGTTTTCTTTCAGTGTGACTTTCTGGATGGCTACAAACTCTATGGCAGTATCTCTGCCTCCCTTTCTGTCATCCCACTGTCTCCTCCCTGATCTTCATCCCAGGCTCATAGTCCCTGCTAGTCCAGGGGGTCTCCATTTATTTGTCTTCCTTTAATATTCTCTGTGGGAAGCTTTGCTTCCCTAAGCATATCCAGCTGTTTCCCAGGCAGGTTCAAACTGCCCTTCTATACAAAGCCTCCACACGACTCAGTGAGGAACAAGCAGCATAAGGCAAACAGCACCTTTTTTCCTAGCTTCCCAGGTGCATCTTCTTAAAGGAGCATAATATATAACAAATATATATTTTTATGTATGTTTTAGCAGAAAATTGTCTACATAAAGATCAATCAATTAAGATAAAAAATGTCTTCTCTATAGCCTTTAAATCAAAATCCATAGCTGCCTTTCCCAAAGGAAATTATAACCAGAAAGCACAATTAAAGTAAACAATGATTCGCACAGAAGACAGGCTTCAGCTTCTTACCCAGAAGACATAGGTAAACAATTTCTGTAGCATGAGAGAGACTCCTTGACATGCTTACTAGAAAAAAACTTGTGCTCCTGAAAGCCGCAGGCAATAGTAAATTTTAATAGTGCAAGTAATAATACAGAAAACCTTTCAACATTTCCACTAATGCCTGAATGATGACTGAAGAAAAATTTAACTCAAAGATACTGTATTTATGTGCTTTAATATTTAGCAATCTTTCAGCTTAGCAAATGCAATGACTTGTGTACTGCAATATTTCTTACCACTTTGCTCTCAACATACCTTCCTCCCTTCATCATATTCAGAATGAACACCTAGTATACTCTGGACATCAGC
Source organism: Pterocles gutturalis (assembly GCF_000699245.1). Taxonomy (NCBI): domain Eukaryota; kingdom Metazoa; phylum Chordata; class Aves; order Pterocliformes; family Pteroclidae; genus Pterocles; species Pterocles gutturalis. The sequence continues at coordinate 37,579 of NW_010127390.1, read as the reverse complement.
GTCGGGGTATTCACTTCTAAGAACATCTTTCACATCATTTACTGTTAGAACATTTCCATCTTTCACTTCATGGTACATCTGTAAAAATTATAACAGAAAGAAATAAGTAAAATGCAATAAATTTTCAATCATCATTTAACAAAATTAATAAGAGTAAATCAACAATAAAGATCTATAGTGCTGTAGTAGTTTCTATATCAGTATACAAACTGCTTTTACTGATATACTGCAGTTTTTATATTGCTTTAGTAATTAGCACCATCACACATATGCACAGTTTTTCATCAAAACACTGTTCTGATTAACCTGTTATTATACCTTTAGTCTCAAGCTGAAGTGGCAAAGTAAATACACTTATGTGAGCTGAATGTGAAAGGTTATTTCTCTCCACTGATTAGAGAATTTAGAATCTAAATTCTTATTATAAACTACCTAACCATGGGTAGTTACCTGAATCTATACGGGATGAATCCAAGCCTGAATTAGTCAGTGATACTTTTTCCTACAATGATAATTTACCTTACCAATGCTATTTTATTTCATAGCATAAGATTTTCCTACTTTCATCAAATGTACAAAAGAAATTTGAAGTTAAGATTATTCAATCTATTTCTTTTCAAATGAGAAACAGTAAATTTCTCTCTATAGCACTGAATATCTCAAACCTGTATTTTATTGATTCTGTTTTTGTTATCTTTTAATTATATTTATCATCCCCTCCCTTTTTAAAAAGCACACTGTAAATTGACATTTTGTGATCTGGTCACGGACAATAATCATGCATGTGTGTCAGCTCCTAATACTTGTGGATTTCTATTTCTCTTCCAAGGTCTCCTAGTTACTTCAATTCCTTTAATCTTAAGCTTTCTGAGTTTGTCCATGGCATTAGTTTCTAGGCAATGAACAGAATAACAGATAACAAAAGTAAGAAAAAATGCTGTGTATTAATACCATATTCTCCAATACAATTTTGCCTGCATTGTCTTCACATAGCCTGCTCACTTTATTTCCCTCCATTCACCTCTCGTCTCCGAAATTCCTGTCTTTACATGAACCTGCATTCTCTCACGCAGAAAACATGGCTTACTCAATAAGCTGTAAGCCTGGAATATTTCTGTGTTTTCTACACCCATGAACAGCTTAAACATGACCAAAATAAGAACTGATGTTACCCTGTTTCACTTTTGTACACTGGAGAACCAAGAGTTTTTCAAAGTTTATAGGATTGCTGAAGTGATATTAAAATGCCTGTACTCTGAGAGATACAGAACACAAAAGCAGGCACATCATGTTAATGCATATAATGGTGAATCATTTTTCACAAGAATATACTGAAAGCTGTATGGTATGCATCTACCTTTTTACAGTCTTGAGGACAGCCTGTAGAAAGGTAAAATTACAAGAACAAGTTGGTTTGAGGAGAAGGAAAATATTTCTGCAGATCATTCTACAGCATATTAATGCTATATATGTTTTAAATATATCTGCATTTATTTTACATGGAAACTAAGTATCATGTTGTCACAAGGTAGCAAAATCCTAACTAAACAGAAAAGTAAAAAAAAAAAGAGGTGATTTCTTGTGAAAGAACCAACATTAATTATCGAGGTAAAGGCTTGAGAGGTATCAGATTCATCTGCAATGTAATTAAAAGTTCTCCAAAGAGCTATTCCAGCGTCTTCATTTCCATCAATTTCTTCTTTTGTACTTAAAATGAAAACAAATCCAATTCTATAAATAAACAAAAAGAGATCATACATTTTAAAACAATCAGTTTCACACACATCCTACCATCAACAGAGAAGAAAAAGATGTTTGCATTCAAGTAATCTGTCCAGCATGTAGGCACAAAAAGCTGACAGTAATTAAGATTTCTGGGAGTCATTAGGATTTACCCACAGCCCTTTTCTTCCTTATCTGATCAAAGGTTACAACATTGTTTAGGTTCCTGCCATCATCTCTTAACCTTGAGTCTTTGTTTTAGTCTGAGCATAATCTGTCTTATTTTTCCTGAAATGGGTGTCTTGAGTAGCTGTGTGTAGACATGCTGGGGTCTTGATGCCCTGTCGATCAACACATGCCATTCTTACTAGCCCTTCTCTTGCCTTTTTAACCACCTGGAGCTTCTCCACCCTCCCATTACCATTCATTCTCCATTCACAGCAATTTTAATACATCTACTACAATTGCCTACATTTCCATTAAATTAAAAAAGCCCTAGAAATATGAGACTTGATAGGAAAAAAACACGAGAAAACTCCTCGTGGAGGTGGTATTTTCATACTGTTCTCATTATAAAAAACCTGTATTGATCAGGCCATACTGTCTTTACAGCATGAAGTATAACAGAGATTTGGTGTTCCAGAATAGCAGGGGAAATTCAAACCTAACAGCCACTTGTTTGTTTATACAAAACTTTTGATTAATTTGAACATCATAATTTGCACGTGTAACTCATGAAGATGTCACTGAAAGGTTTGGCACACACTCCAGAAAGCTTAAAAAGCCCAAAATAATGATGTGAAAATCCTGTTTCTCCAGGGAATAAGGGCTTGGACCAATGAGATGATCTGGTCAGACAGATTGCAAATAATGTCACAATGACTAAAGCACAAAGTCTTTCACAGATTGAAGACCCAGGAGACTTAAAACTGAAGATATTTGAAGTTATATTACCTGCTGAGAACACATAAGGATCCTTCTGGTCTCTACTACTGTCCTGGGTCCAGCTGGGATAGGGTTAATTCTTCACAGAAGCTGGGAGTTGGGCATAGCCGGATATTCGATACCATGCTGACGTCATGCCCGGGATATAAGGGGAAGCTAGCCGGGAGAGGGGTCTCTTTTGTGAAGCTCGTGGTGGTGAGATTTTCATTGTATCAGTGTTTCCATTGTACTCTATATCTTGTCTTATTGTTATATTCTTCTTTCTTTTGCTTTCCTCGTGTGGTATTATTAAAAATCTGTCGTTATCTCAACTCAGGAGGTTCCACTTTTTCTTATTTGCCCCCATCTTACCGGGAGAGGAGTGGGGGGGGGAGGCGGTGTTGCGACCACGTGGTGGTGGTGGTCCTGACACCAAGACAACTACACTACTTGAAAGGACTTCTGATCATTACAGTCAGTTCCATCTTAGCTGGTATAGAAAAGGGACAAGAAAGATCCTTCTGTTGAGGATCTTTCAGACCAGCAAACTGACCTGGACCAGAAAACAGTAGGGCAATTTCTGACAGTGAAAGGAAGAAAAGAGAGTAGAGGAGCTCCATCTTGCTTGCCATGTCACAAGCAATAGGTAAGGAGAAGCAAGAGTATCAAAATTTCAAAGAAAATTTTTCCAGTCACAAATGACAGAGCGTGTGTACACCCATAGCTAGAACATACAGATTCTTGAGAGGAGAAGTATATGCCTATTCATGAACACAGTTGCCTGCACTAACAGATGAAGACTGGGAAGGTGGATTCTGCGTCACCTGGAATTTTGTGAATGCAAAGCCATCAGAACGCTTCTAAGGATTTCCAAGCCTTCCACCGTCTGCTATCAACACATTTTCTAAGAAGAATAGATACCCTTCTCTCCACTTCAACACTGAGACTGCTTGCATAGTGGGAGAGAGGAACGGAAAGAAGATGGCCAAAACCAGGTATTTTTATGAATCAGAAACAGAGAATTTATGTGAATATTTTGCTGATGCAGCAGTTCAAGGACCAACTCATGTAGTTTTCCAGAACACATCCTTGAATCATCCTGAATAGGTGCAGCTAATGCTATTCATACTAGGTCTGCAGCAAAATCCTCTACCATCAGCTGTCACTTCTCCCACGACAAACCCAACAGTGCACAAAAAAAAAGCTGCTCCATGAAAAGCCCCTACAGAAGCAGCTATTCAATGTTGTTCTCTTCTGCATACACTTTTTTAGCAAACCTAAAGGCAAGGATGTCTCTGGCTGCCAAACTGCAACCCAAAGCACTTCATAATGTGCTAACTACCTTACACAATTGCAGCCATCTGTGAAATACAGCTGTACAAACTGCTGCCTGTTGCTGACCACATGTATGACAGCAGTGGATAATGTTCTATACACAGCAGTCCGTTGAAAGCTTGAAAATGATGCCAACTATCAAGAAGAAGCAAATTGTAAGACAGAACAAGGGAATCACGGTCTTTCTAAAGGAGTATCACAGAGACTCCAAGCCGGCTTCTGCTATAAAAAACACTGTGCATCTTGCAAGTATTTCCACAAAGCATACAGTTCCATCATAGCTGCTACAAGAACATGAGAGACCTACTGATCTCATGATACATGAGACCAACTACAACAACAGGACAACCGGCAATGCTGAGCTCACGCTTCAGAAGACCTGCATAATTACAAGCGATAATTCAATGAGTTTATTTAGGAAGTCAGCTTTCCATTTGGATAGCCACTGCACATCAGATATTTTAAAACGATTAAAACAAAATCTGTCATATCAGTATAAAATTGTTCAGACATGGTCAGGACATAATCAGGTGTGCATCAGATCAAAGGACAGAGGGAAGTAAGAAATACAGCAAGTTTTCTAAAAATATATAAATAATAATTAAGGCATAAAGATCCACCATGTTCTGCAATTAATTGCTTCTCCCTTTTTTCACATCTCTCATGATTGTAAATAACTTTTCCTAAAGACTTGTGTCATCTGGGTACCATAGGAACAGTCAGCAAAGCAAAATATTATACACCAGTATAGACCCCGCGGTTTGTCCATATCTTGAATACTGTGTACATGGCTGTTGCTCTCATCTCAGAGAAGCTTTATTAAAACTAAGAAAGTCCAGAGAAGGACAACTCAGACAACAAAACAACCTTTGGAACAGCTTCCAGGCAAGGAATAACTAGCAGCCTAGAGAAAGAAATGACTGCAGTCGAATGTGGTAGAGCTTTATAAAATCATGACTGGCATCTAGAGAGCAAGTGAGACTGCTTAGTCTCTCTCCCAATTACAAGAGCTACAGAGACACTAAAAGAAGCTATTGAAAGTCCGGCTCAAAGCAAACAAAGCAGTTCTTCATACACCACCTAGTTCAACTGTGGAAACATCTGGAAAAGGATGCTGCAGGTGCTAAAACTTTACATTAATTCAAGGGGAAAACAGAAAAGTTTATGGAAGAGAAACCCATTGAGGGTTGCTAAAAATTTAGAAACTACATTCAGGTCTGGAATTCTTCGCTCTCCAAATGTGCAAAGGCCAGGGAAATACTCAAAGTATCTGGTTGTCCTTTTCTTTTTATCTGACCTAGACAGCTCCCTGTGGCCTGTTGCAGACAGACTGACCTAAATGGACTTTTAATTTGACTCAGTTTGGCTGCTCTTACGCTGTTATGTATCAGAAAAGGCAAATGATGTTCTAGGCTATATTCTCCTCAAAGAGTGAAGCAGTATTGTCTCACCAGTAGTGAAACAGCAACAAAATGCACAGATAACTAATATCTGTCCTCCATTACTTTTTTTGTCATCGAAAGATAAGAAAACAAAGAAAAGCAAAACAATTATCAGAACCGGTAAATTTTCAAATGAAAACAAAAAACCTACAATTTATTGAGGAAACAAAAAGCCATTTGACAGGAAGATTTAAAATATTTAACATGGAATTCATCTTGCTGAATGTTGGACCTAGTTTGAACACCCTTCTCTTTAATAAGCTGTGGAAATAAACAGGTACTTCTGAGAACAACTCATTTTTGATTAAAGTAGGCATCTCAGACCAACCACATTCTTTCTCAGAAGCATCTCTTTCTTTCAAATGATGACTAGTTCAGACTCAGACAACTAATTTTTAGAAATTCAAAACTAGGTGATGATAATCTCGCTCTGGTCTTTAAGGTTTTATATAAAACAAAATGAGGTAAAGCAACCTCAGTTGAAAGAACTAAATTTAAAAATAATGTTTTACTTACAGAATATTTTTTGCTTAGAATGGGCATCCAGTGGGACTATTTGACAAGATAATATTTTATTAGATGTTTTCAGTTCATTTTGCATACACTCAAGTATGTTATCCCTTGCAACCTATTGGCTTAAGAATACTTAATGCCCAAGTAAGCTTAACACAAGTGGGTAACCAGTGTGTCCTATTAGCATGTTCATTTGAATTCATACCTCTGCCTATCAGAATAGAAGATGAAGAAGAAAGAAGGAAAGCAAACGTATTTTAAGACTTTTCTTCAAGACTTTCACTTTTTCTTACCTAAGTGGTACATTATGATGATAGAATAATTCTGCCAGTTTCATATAATCACCTGTATCTTCTTGGACAGGATCAACAAAAAGTACCTAAGAAGAGAAAACATATTATCCAGACAATATTTATTCTTGATGTCTGGTTTTGGTTTTTGGGTTGTACTTTTTTTTTTTTTTTACAGACACAAAATCTAAGACAAGACCAGACATTTCCAAAGGAGCTGTGTGTCCCCACTGTTTTCAATTTCCTAGAGCATTCATTGTAAGAAAACATTAAGAGTATAAATGAAAATAACTTCAGAGTTAATGAATTTGGACAAAATACTGAAAACAGGATTTAACTGTTTATTGAACTTCAAACCAAGTGATATCACTACTCTTCTTTGAAATACTCTGTGCCAATACTTTGTTCTAATTAATGAACATGATATTTAATTAAAAAGGATCTAATGCTGTTCTTCTATTACTTCTTTCAACTCTCTTCTGTTGTGAAAACCAAACTAAAATAAATAAACAGAATATATTGATTTAAAACTTTAATTAAAAAAGTGGAGCACTGGGAAAGAATTCTTCCTTCCTGTCTCACATATCTTTGTATTCACTCTTTCACTTATCGTAGCTTGAAGCGTAAAATCAGATCTCTCAGGATGGCACAGAATCTAAAACTAGGATCTGTCTCCATAGGTAGACTGTTCTTATGCAGATTTAATTATGACATTTAATTATGACATTGGTGCCTTACTTATGCAGCTTTGCACTGCAACTCCCCTTGGAATTTCTCATAATTTTGCTAGAGTAGCTGAAATGCAGCAGAGTAATTTTAAAAATTTTGAACACTCCCTCCCCCTCAGATTACAGTTAAATGATATGTTGTAGATTTCTAGAATATAGCTGTTATATAAATCTATGCCAATATTTAACTTTGAATACATAATGCAACCTACTTCATATTGCACACATCTTATGCTTCATTATAAACACAGATTTTTTTTTATTACATATGCTTGTATCTTGGTTGTCTTTTAATATACTGAACTTCATGTCACTTGGAGATGCTACATCAGTGGAAAAGCTACTGATGTCATCTATCTGAACTTCTGGAAGGCTTTTGACAGTCCCCCACAACATCCTTCTCTCTAAATTGGAGAGAAATGGATTTGACAGGTGGACTGTTCAGTGGATAAGGAATTGGCTGGAGGGTCGCATCCAGAAAGTAGTGGTCAACAGCTCAATGTCCAGATGGAGATCAGTGGTGAGTGATGTGCCTCAGGGGTCCCTCTTGGGACAAGTACTGTTTAATATCTTCGTCAATGACATAGACAGTGGGATTGAGTGCACCCTCAGCAAATTTGCAGATGACACCAAACTGAGTGATGCAGTGTTGACACACTTGAGGGACAGGATGTCATTCAGAGGGACCTGGACAAGCTCAAGAAGGGGACACATGTGAACCTTATGAGACTCAACAAGGCCAAGTGCAAGGTCCTGCACCTGGGTGGCGGCACACCCTGGTATCAATACAGGCTGGGGGATGAAGGGATTGAGAGAAGCCCTGCAGAAAAGGACTTGGGGGTACTGGTGGATGAAAAACTGGATACAGGCTGGTAATGTGTGCTTGCAGCCCAGAAAGCCAATTGTCTCTTGGACTGCAAAAAAGCATGACCAGCAGGTGAAGGGAGGTGATTCTCCCCCTCTACTCTGCTTTCATGAGACCCTACCTGGAGTACTGCATCCAGCTCTGGAGCCCCCAGCATAGGAAAGACATGGATCAATTGGAGGGAGTTCAGGGGAGGGCCACAAAAATGGTCAGAGGGCTGGAGCACTCTCCTATGAGAAAAGGCTGAGAGAGTTGGGGTTGTTCACTCTGAAGAAGAGAAGGCTCCAGGGAGACCTTATTGTGGCCTTTCAATACTTAAAGGGGGCTTATAAAAGAGATGGAGAAGCGCTTTTTACCAATAGTAGTGACACTGTAGTGACACAACAAGGGGTAACAGTTTTAAACTAAGAGAGCAAAGATTTAGACTGGATATGAAGAAATGAGGGTGGTGAGACACCACAGGTGCCAAGGGCAACACGTTGCCCAGAGCTGTAGATGCCCCATCACTGGAAGTGTTCAAGGTCAGGTTGGATTGGGCTTGGAGCAACCTGATCTGGTGAAAGATGTCCCTGCCCATGGCAGGGGAGTTAGACTAGATCTTTGAAAGTCCCTTCCAACCCAAACCATTTTATGATTCTATGATTCATACAATTACCTTTTGTAATTTACATTTCAATTTAAATCAGCAGTAGCTGTTTCCTTAACTTAGTAAGTGATACAGAATGCTACATACAGAGGAAAAAACAGGCTACAAGACATTCATAATTAGCATGCTTTATAACTTAAATCTTTCTGTACCTCAGTTCATCATCTCTAAATGACAGTTATCATTACCTTCTTTCAACAGTGTTCTATGAAGAAAATTCATTGATAGCAGTGACTTATCTATATGTAGCACGAAAAGGAACAGAAAAGCTCCCAACAAAACTGTGCCCAACTCTCTTATTGTGTAGTATACAACGCAGAAAGCCATGAATTATATGGGAAGGATAAAATGAAATACTGAATATTTGTTTATTCAGTAAGTAGAAACTGGTTTTTGCAGTGAACACAGAAAATGTAATCCAGGAAAAAAGTTTATGTTGTCATGCAAGTCAAAGTATTACAATACTGTACAGGGGAGCTGAAACTATAGCCACACCATCACAGCTTCCCTCCATTCCCCAGATTAATATAAATTTTGTGCTTTTTTTAAACAAACTTTGTTTCACATTTTTCCCACATAAGTACTTACTGGATAGCAGCATTAATCGAAAACCACAAATAAACTCAGTGGTGCTTTATCCATCATGTGTGAGTAGCTCATTATTTATTTTCTGGTTTACTTAAAAAAGATATAAAAGTTTGCATACCTCTGTCAAACTGTAACCATATTGCATTTAGAACTTTATTTACATCAGTTCCTTGGCAGAGAGGTTAAAGAGTGCTACTAGGTTATCCCATAAATCAGAAGATTTTTTTTCAGGATATTTTTCCTTACAGGGCTGGAATAACTTGCTTCCTGTATTCTTCAGTGCTAATCCTACATATTCCTTTCATCTCCTAAAGCATGTAGCAAGGCAGTGGAAGCAGACCTTTCATTATTTCACATCTCCAACTGGCAATCTTCAGTGACACATAAAAGCAATGTCATTGTTTGAAAAGGAAACCTATGACAGTGGTGAATCTTCCATTAAACTGGCAGCATTTTATAAAATAGTTTTAAAATGGGGCATGCATTCCTCCTTTCCTCTAAACATTGGTGGCCTGCTGGTGCAAAATTTCAATCTTCGTCTTTTGTCTCCGAGTCTTAGCAATGATGCTACTTCACCAATCGTAATGGTGGCTCTATGAAGGATTTCAATAAATCAAGAAGCTACTTTATGATATAGTCAGTTGCCTAGTATAAACAGAGATTAACAGCTTGCTTACAAAGCCTGAAAAGCAATAAATACATGGGAATTAAAATACTGCTTTTTATGGCAGCATCCAAAATAAAGAATATCTCAATTAGTTGCATTTGACATTCACAAGTTAACTGTCCTGAGAAATCAATCAGCTGTAAAAATAGTTTCTTCTTGTTATAAAGAATACTCAGCTGTTACGACCAACAGGTTCATGAACTCCATTTTTAGGGTCGCCATGCCAACTTCACCTATGGCCCCTCACTTCTACATATTTTGAAGAATTTAATTTGATGACGCAGTCCTGCAGACGTCCACTGTCTGTCTATTATTATCCTTTTGTCGCACAAACAAACACACAGGAAAATGAAATAATATATATGCATTTACATCCTGATTACAAAGTCCAGGTTACCACGAAGGACTTTTTTGTAGAATGTAAAATTTAACATTATTTATAATTCCGGGAACATTTCATTGAAATAAAACACTTCACCAAAAATAGACCCATTACAGTCAATAGATACTTCTGGAAATCAGACTATGATCACATGTGACTCACTGAACAAACAGATTTTCAGTACTTTTAGCAGACCCACATAGAAAACACGCAATTCTAAGCTATGTTACCAATGAATACAATACAGCATGTGTATTTTTCAGTAAATTGTCTGTCCACAAATGAATACATAAACTATGCAAAAAAATTTAATTTCTCCAAACTTACCAAATTATATAAATTGCGTCTAATCTGCTGTATAACTCCAGGAAATGTGGGCTTCAGCAGTTCCTGATAACTTGCAGGCCATGTGCTATAGCGGTAATCTTGTTCTATATTATTAACCCACTAAAAGAAAAAAGACAGCCATTTAGAAAACACATTATTAACCACTGAATAAAATACGTATGTATATATAAAGCTATTTTAAAACACATGGAAAGCCTGGAAAGAGTAAAGTGTTTTATCTTCTTTTTGAAATAGTATCAGAAAATAGTTTCTAAAATTAGTAATTTTTTTCCCTTTTCAATCAAACTGTTCAGGTCTTTTATTTACAGGTCTTTGTACCCTGCTTAGGATGTGAATAAAAGCATTTTGTCAAGTGTGCAAACTACTTCCACAACACAAAGGTCATAACAACATATCACACAGATATATATGGAACATAGCATAACCACCTTATAAAACAAAAACAGTATTTATCTAAAACCCACACCAGCACTTTGTATGTAACAAAATAACTAAGTAATTAATATATAGCCAATTTGTCCTTCTGCTGTTTTCTGAGCAAAGCTGTCTATACTTGGTAAACAGAAGAGTGAAATATGATTCTTTCAGGTAAAGTAAAACAGTATTTTAGTGCCTTTTTCACTGGCATATAACCTTTGTAATGAAAATTGCATAAACTTTGAAAAAGAAGAAAAAAAAAAGCAAAGTCATTGGACAATTAGAAACAAAACATTTAAGTTCTCAACAATCCAATTATCATACCTTTAAAGTACATTTATCAGTCTTGCATAATACAAGGATATTACATAGCTGGATTAATTGCTGTAAACTCAAATTCTACAGCTATGAGTGTGCAACCACTCTTAGCTACATTCCTCTTTTATTTTAAATGTCCTACATCTTCAAATTTTAATAAGGTACAGGCTAGAGAAAATTACTCCTAAAATAATATTGAACAGACATCACCCTTCAAAATATTTTACACTACTTATTGATACATGGTTTTATGTCTAGTCTTTTAACTACACTACAACAAAAGATAGACTGTCTTATTCATGGCATCAGATATGTAACATTTAAATAAATAATTGTTTAATTACTCACTATTATCGAAGAGTGACGAACATCTAGTGCATAATTGTCATCTGTAGGATGTACGTGCAACCTCATAAATTTACTCAGGATCTCCTCTTTGATTCCAAGTTCATGAAGGCCGTGCATCACTTTTCCTTCCAGTTTAAAAGTCTCTAAGATACTTTCACGGGAAGAGAAAATGCACAATGTCTACATAGAACTTTTGTCATGACATAAAAGAAAAAATATTTCTGAGACTTAATACAAAGATTATTTTTAGTATTAAAATAATTTTTATATTCTTCTGGAGTTAGATGTTTACAACAAAATCAATTAATAACATTACACTTACACATCTTCAAATTATTTCAAAATAGAATTACAGCATATTATACAAATAACAGGAAGCTTTGCAAGTATGTAGAGAAGCAAGCACCAAGTGATGCAGACACAGACAAGCCCTAAATCTGCATCACAACAGAACCCTGAAAACAGCATTGAGGAAAGACATAGCTACTCTCCTAAAACAAAATTATTTCCCAGAAGACCCAACAGGACACCGTAACATTTGTTACAATCTGAAAATTCAATATGAGATGGAAACAAACCTGAAGTACTCACCTGCTAGAACACAGAAGGCAAGATTTTCCAAATGCCTATATTTCTATCTTGCTTCATTCTGAGTTTTCTCTATTCTGAAAAGTGTCTCCTAAATTATATTGAAATTAAACCTAACACTAGCATTAAAAAGCGCTATTAGTATTTGCATCATTATCAAAAAAAGATGCAAGTGACTCCATTTCAAAACTCTGTCTGAGAAAATAATTAAGTAAAAATTGCAAGTATAACTGCTAAAACCAAGAAAGCTTAAGAATCTCCAGTAAGGAGAAACAAAGACATTTTGAGTTAAAGAATAGAAAAATAAAAAATTGTAGACTCTGACAGATCCTGGGAAACAGGAAAAAAACCCCTCAGCCTTAGTATCAGTAGATCTACTGACAGCTTGTAGGCCACCAAAGATGATTTTGAAGTAGTCATGTCTGTCCTGCTGTTGACAACGTACAGAAGAGAATGCAAGGGAAAATGTTTACAGTTTATATGAGTGCTTGCATAAAAGACTCAAGTCAGACCTCAAATAATTATACTATGATTACACAAACTAGAAAAAGATTTCTTACAACAAAAAGCAGTTTAGTTCTGCATTAACAGAACTTATAATAAAAGGTGGCCAGACACAGACTCAGAAGCATGCCAAAAATAACCCAAGGTGTTGTGTATCTAAATTTAATGCCTGAAAATTTTTTGGAAATTTTTTTTAAAAAGGGATGTGAAAGCACTTAACTTACATTTTTAAGTGCTTTTCCCACCTTTTTATATATACATGTTGCATTCCTTCCATTTCCAAATTAATTTTACATGGTGAATCATAAAATTGTAAGCAAATCATAAAATATTTTCCAAGAGAAAATACTTTTTTTCAACTGCTTATACAATGTTCATATTCAAAGTAAAACCACTGTAAACCAGTATTCCCTTTACTGGAGCACTTCCTGGGCCCCAAAATGCAGGAGATGCGATTATGTATCATCATGAGGACAACTTCTCCAATATTATTCATAATTCTATGATTTTTAAATAAAATACACCATCTTACCTAAATGGATCATGAAAATCCAGGTCAATATGAAGGCCATTGAGAAATAAACGTGCTTCTCCAGGTTGGATTCCAAGCGTTTCATGAAAATGCTTAAAAATAAGAAGTACTGCTAACTTATTTAGGTATGTGTCAACACTAACACACACATACAGATACATAAATATATAAAACTAAGCAATTCAACACAACAGACATTAAATCTCTTCCATATAGTTTCTCCTTTTAGCGGAGTGTTGATGGTAACAATATTGACAGCATACTTTTATGAGTGCTGTTGAACACATTTTCAATGCTTAATACAAACACAAATTAAAATAGTTGATAACCTCCCCAAAGGAACCTACAGTGTCCCTACCTGTGCAAGGTATAGACAAGCACACATTCTCAGTGTGTGCCAACAGAAAGTGAAAATACACACAGATACAGAAATACGGCTTGTAAGTTGTTGAAAAATTACCCCCAGCTTATTCCTTCTACGTATCCACTCACTTCTAAATGGAGATCAAAGGGAGACTCTGCATGTGTCCTTCAGACCTCCACTTGAAACTAGCTTCTCAATAGCTTAAAATCTTTCACAATTTCAAAAATGCGTAGTTGCAATTGTTAGTGGGAGGTAGGAAAGACAGACTAGAAACACACAATCTCATCTAACAGAAGGGCCTTGGGAAAAAAAAAATCAGAAAGGGATAGCATATCCTTCGATTGTAAAGAATAAAAAAAAAATCCACAATAAACAAATACAAGAGGAAGTATTTAGGGAGTAAGGTAAGCCTTATAATTTTAGTTCAGGGAGCTGAGAGGCACCACGCTGTTCAATCTACAGTGGCTGTAGCAAGATAAGTAACAGGAGCAAAAGCAGCAGTTTATCCCAACTCACCCCACAAGGAACGGTCAGATTTCCAGATCTGTCTTAATTCCCAACAGAGGAATTGAAAGCACCAAAAATAGGCAGAAAAGAAGCAAGCTGAGAAATATTTTTTTTCCCATTTAGCTCCCACTTGCTGATCAAAACAAGCATGAACAAAAAGTACACTTTGAACAAAAGCACACTTAGAGCAAGCAGCTCAGGCTGCATATATTAGTCCACTTATGAGCCTGCCACTGAACAAATGAGAGAAAAAATGGGACAACAGTGAAAGTGATATTATTCCTTTGAGGTAGCGTGGTTACTTTCACAGATAAATGTAAGTAAACTCAAAGCTAACTGGTTTGTGGCATTATAAGTTCAACCCCACATAAATGAGACAACAGTGCACTTGAAGCTCCTTGTAATCCAACCGATGTGCATACTACTCATCATTCACTGAAAAGGTACCATTTCCCTTAAGTATATATAAACATTTTCACAACCTAAAGAAGAATGGAAATACGTAATGGCACATAATATCAACGTCTGAAAGGCAGAGCTCTCCATGAAAAAAAAAAATGCACCTGTGATAAGTCTGAGCCTGACACAGAAAAATTTTAACGAAAGTACAAAACCTGCCCTTAACCTTGAAAAACAGCTTTTGAAATTGGTAACTGTACTTTATTCTAATGCTGTAACTTGAACTTTGTACTGCTTTCATTGCTTTTTTGTATGTAGATTTACAAAAGAGTAATAATTACTTATGTTTGTTATAAAGTATCTAAATACATATATTCAAACTAAAATACAATGTAAAGAATATGGTAGATTGGGGGGGGGGGATGACTGCATCCCACTAATGCTAAGAAATAACAAGAAAGCCTTTTAAAAAAATTTAGTTAGCAATTATCTTTCATGAAAATTTTAGTAGGCACCTAAAAAAATGGCTGTCAGTGGCGTTTCAAAAATAAGGAGCATAAACGCATGACAGTAGGTTTCCTATGGCCAGATAAGGAAAAAAAGAAAGAGATAATTTAATTACTTTTAAAATTCATAAAACTCACTTTATTCCCAATCTTATCTAAATTGCAGAAATGGTTTTTTGGTATGTCCCAAAAGTCGGTACAGAAGAAGGACTTCTATCTTCTTTGTAACTAATTGGTTCTTTGGATTACTCTGAGCCAAGTGCATGACTTCATATTTTTATCTTTGTTAAACCTCATGCAACCATTAAAACAAAAAGCAGAAGTAGCGGATGGTTTCTGACATTTATATTTTTCCTACCACAGCTTCACAAAGAACTACACACCCTCCCAAGGTCTCATTCTACACATCCCTTCTAAGCAGCCAAAATTCACAGATGCCAGACAATGCCATGTGCCCTTGCAGCAGGTGAAATTTCTGATTGTTTTACCTACACAGAGTTTGATCCTGAGACACAAGCAAAACAGGCAGATGGGACAAAATTAAACAGCCAGGCAGAGTGATGAAACTCCTCTGCAACAGGCAGAGAAGCATTCAAAGTCCTAGGTATACCTGAAATTTTTCTGTAGTTAGCAAACCCAACTTGGATCCCAGTTTTAATACCAGAGTTGTGCCACAAAGTGCTGTGACCACAGAAAAATCCCCCTTAATGCCACTGGACTCAAGGAGTGAACAATAAACACAAGGAAGATTCCAGTCTCAAGAAATCTTACCAGCATCTTTCACAGCTCTTGCACAGAACTTGTGAGATCAGCTACAACAGTCCCTCTCGCTGAAGCACTGAAATCAGCATTTTGGATAAGAGATCTCTTACCACTACTGAAAGCTTACTGGTCATTCCTACAAGGCCAGACACTCATGTAAATAGAGATACTGAGTAAGATTGCAACTGGCTGATGTAGGTCGTACAAAAACTAATACTAAGTAAAATGAATGCAAGAACAATGAGAAAAGTATCAGCCACTGGCTATTGAAATGGGAGTCTAAAAGGTTTCCAGTACTGCAGTAGGAAAAGAACTAGGCTGAATCAGAGCTAAGACTCGCTATACAGTTTTGATGCTAGGCATTCAATTGTTCAGAAGAGCACCCATTTGCCGTAGCAACTTTGATAGGAGGAGTATTTAGGCATCCAAGACTAGAAATTAATGCTGATAATACTCATACAGTATTTTCTTGCTAAACTGTCAGCAAATAATTGCACTGGAAGTTGTGAGTTGTGTTTAATGAGATTTTAGTTTTCTTTTTATCTAAAGCAGTTCTTTGTCTATTTCTTAGTTAGGTATCAATTCATTACACCTAAATCATCACATGCCTTTCAACTTTTAATACCTTTTAATACCTTTATTTCCTCCCGTTGCATTTCCTATTCAACTTTCATTATCTTGAGAGGGAATCATCCAGTTACACGCAGCATGAGATCATATCTCTCCTGCTGCTAGATGGATGTACTGCAGTTCAAGAATGCATATGCGAATTTATTTTATTTTTTATTCAACAGATTTTAGCTTTTAGCTGTCTAAAGGCCAGCAGCCTCAGGTAGGATGCAGTAAGAAATTTAAACTTAGTCTGATAGGTGCCTAAGATCCTGTTATAGTTAATGTATTTAATACAGTCATGGAATCATAGGAGTGATTCAGCTGACTAACCACATTGATATCCAGTGTCATTTGTTTCAGAATAAGGCACCTTTGACGGGAAAGTACAGGTCAGGCAGAAAGGAATGGATGTCCCAGTGGACACATGTGCCAGACCTGTGTGGCTATCTTGGATAGCCTGCAGCATGTCAAATGACATCAGAAATCCAGGTTTAGGCAACTCAATCATGTCTCACAAAACAACCACTGAGTGAGCTAAATTGTTTTTGATGTAGATCTTCATTGTCATAAGAGGAGTTTAGATACCAAATAAATGTGCCTACATGCAGACATCTTCATTTCAAACTAAATCTTTGTTACTTTTACTAATCCCTATAATAGCCATGTTAATTCCTCGTATACCTTTACTTTTTTGCATTTTGGGGTGGAGGAATAGTTTTTGATTAAGCAGTTGGTTTTGATTTTTGCAATTTGAGAAAGACATTGTAAAGACTTCATCAAGAAACAAGGAAAGTCCTGATACCAACACTCATACTTTGAAGAAACTGTGATCACCAGGGCTTTGTTTTGCTTTATCCTGACTATAACCCTAACAGAGAGGTATAGGAAAATGCCTATCTCAGCTGTATACACAAAGCAATGAAGTGGGGTGCAGATACTGATTTGCTCCCTTGAGCAAAAACTATGGCACTTCTCACTAGTGCAAGAAACAAGAGTTCAGCATAACATTGAGTCCACTCTAAGAAATCTGTGAAAACAGAAGAATAAAACATGCACCCTGTACACAAGAAAGGCTCAGGAAGGTGACCTGCTGGGATATGTGAACTGTATTGTCAATATACCAATCCCACATGCAATCACCTATGGGCAAAAAAATCTCCTATACAATTGTTGGAATAACCGTTTACAAGGATGTATCGTGAGCTTGTCACTATTTGGGCATGAAATACTCAAGGCTCTAGATTAGTTTTGCATGGTGAAGACCTCTAAAACATTTATACGGAATTTCTGCTACAATGGAGATGACAAGCTCCTTATGAGAAGGCTGCATCAGTGCTACAGGGACATTGTTTGCTTTCACTGTTTTGGAAGGTGGAAGAAACTGAAAAGGCATTCCCCTGGAGATACTAGTCTTGGCAGTCTTGGCAAGACAAGAGGAAAAGGCCTGAATGCATACAAAGCAAAATGATACATGGAAACATTGCAAAAGTACAGGAGTGTCATCAGTAAGAAATAAATCCTTTTCACTATGGTGGTTGATCAGTCTTAACACCATATGAAAATATATGTTCTAAAGATCAACACTAAGGACAGTGCTATGGATGTCACTTCATGTGACCAGTCCTAAAAGTCTGGTTGCTAACATTTAATTTTAACACTCAACTTGAAAGAAAAAATCCAAACTCTGAACTGAGACAAAAAATATGACAGATGTCATGAACTCTACAAACACAAAGTCGCATCTTAGAATACATCTCAGAACAGTCAAAATCACAAGAACAATGAACTCCTCATGTGACATACAAAAGATGCAGTGCAACAAGGATGAAAACAAATCCACCATCTACCACAGCTGATGTTCGAAATGCCTTGCGGAATAGTTGCATGCGTGATTCCAAGAGTGTGGAAAGCTCAAAGCTAGCATGTGCTGAGCATAACATAAACAGCAGGCCTAGATTCAACATCAAAGCTCTAGCATAATTAATTGATATCTATTTTGCTTTCACAGCACACAATTTATGACTGAACACAACACTCCATAAGAATTGTTTGTCCTTGCCTAATTATATAAAATCAAAAGTGGGAAGGGAAAAAGTACCAAGAACAGCAAAAAGTGAAAAATTTGAATTGAGTATTTCAAAGTTATTTATTTAATAAAAGATGTTTAGAGCAATTAGCTCTTTTTTCTTTGGTATAAACCACGACTAATAAAAATATCAAAAAGCAATAATATGATAGTAACTCAAACATCCACCTGAAGAAATTAAAGACAAACCTTCTGATTTTCTTCTATTTCATTTCGCATTTTCTTGTCTACAAGCACTCTGGTCAATGATCTGTAAAAATAAAATATTGGTATCACTCAACCACAGTTTCTTTAAAAATGCATTAAATAATGAGAAATATGTTATTTTAATGCCATATCCAATGCACTGTAATTAAGACTTAAAGAGAAGAGTAATGCAGTGTCATAAATATTTTATTTTCAAAACAATTTTTTTGTTCTCTGTTACTCTAGGAAATGCAAGTTTCAAATTTAAGCTAGGTTTTGTTGAAGTAATATTATCAGTATATTTTTTACCAATCTCAGTCTTTGCTCTTGGGTTTTATTTTGTTTGGTTGGGTTTTTTTGTTTTGTTTTGTTTTTCCTGGAAAATACCACGTATATTATAAAAAAGTAAGTTGTTTGATCATCTAAATTGTTACCTAAATAAATGCCATATTTGTATAGCAGATACTAATTATTATTCTACATGATGTAGGAATGTTCTTATATGACCTTAAGGTTGTGATTTTTCTATCATGTAGTTTTATGCATCTTTACTCTTATCTGGAAGAACATGTAGCTATACAGTACTGCATATCAGGGGAAAAAAGGAAACTTTTCACATGTTCATAACATTAACATTCATGAATGATGAATGGATAGCAAGAAACACAGTATTATAATTCTTGTTATTGTATTTTTAAATAACAAATATTTATGACATGTATACAATATATCAAAGATGAAAAATATCCTAGAAAATGAATTATCGAAATGTCGCCATGACATATATCAGGTCTTACACTGTCCACATCTGATGACATTTTGTACAATCTACCTTGGACTAACCTTTTCAACTGGAAATACCAAGACACAGAAATGCAGGTTATAAACTAAAAAGTGAAAGAAACTTCCAGAGGAATGGTGTACTACTTTCTTATGGTCTAAAGAACCCTTCAATTTTTAGGGAACATATTATATTCCATTTTTATTTTCAGAACTATAGTTCTAAAATTTTTATACAACCTTTTCCAACCAAAATTTGCATAACTGAAAAATGGTTTTCATATCTAAACTGTGTGAAATTTAAACAATTTTAAAACACTACTGTTTTAATGATCAGGTACCTATCTTAAGCAAATAAGCCATATCTTTGAATTTCCTGTTTATTCTAGGTGGCTTTTTTCCAGACTAGTATTTTTGACTCAACAGGTTGTAATTAGATTATTAAGGAAATATATTTTGTTCACTGTTTTTACACAATGCCCCTTTGATTTAAGTTTGTTGTCAATGCAGACCTAACAACTTTAAATAATCTAAATATTCGTAATCTCTTATGTTAAAAATAACATGCTAGATGAGCATATTAGAACAAATTATACAGGACAGGAACTGGCGTATGTCTTTTAGTAATTCTAAAGTCTTATACTTCTACTCATAAAAATAAAGTGTTTGAAGAGCAGGTAAACTGTGCTCTCATGCCACAAATACATAGCACGAGTCAGAGATATAACAATTTAATGACTTTTAAAATCCATTATTTAAATGTCACCTAGAGTACTTCAAACTGACTCTTTTTCCTGTCCTTTTAAAAATGAACTGGCCTTGCAGTTCAATGTTATGTACATTTCCACTGTCTTCCAATGAAAAGCTGCATTTTCTGACTGCTCATCTAAATGTAAACTTCTACCTTACTATTTCATAACAATTACGTTTCAGGTATTTTGAAAGTTATTTTTCTTCCTTGAAACAAGATTTTACAAAGGCAGTTCTTCCATTACAGCATAGATTTTCTCTAACAGAATACCAGAGATGACAATGAAACATTATGTGGTAATTAAACAAGAGCTGTAAAATGTAAAAACACACATAGTCAATAACCCTATTTAGCATCCTATTTAATTCAGTAATTCAAGCAAATACTGCTGATAGGATTACATTAAGAACTTATTAAATATAAAGAAAAGCATGTCTCAATCACAATACAATTGGCTTAAAGGAAGAGCCATTTTTAATATTAGTACAGAGGAAAATGTTATTCATTTATTTAATGTTTACCTTGATCTTTTGTTAAGCAATCTGTTATGGGAGATGTTACTGTACATACAGTAGCCAGGGCCTCATCTTATCAACGATGTTGTGCTTAGAACTAATGTGGGTGGATCCCCTGCAAAATTAAAACAATTTTGCCTCTTCCTACTATGAGTAGATCTGATATTAAGTCAACAGAATTTTGCACCCAGGGAAGTATAACTCCAGCAGAAGCCTGGAGGACTAGGCATAAGTGCCTGAAGGAGCAGAATGCCTTCCTGGCATCTCCAGCATCAGACAGAAAACATTTACAAGACCGGTCATGAGCTCTCCCAGGAGTTATTTTCTTTCAATTAAATTACCTTGGATCCAGCCGGCAAGCTGTAAAACATGAATACTTGACTGCAGGATTTGGATATAAGTCTGTATTACTGTCACTAGATTAAAACGCAAACATAAAAACAGTATTTGAAAACCAAACTTAAGTATCATACCTGGCTCTTATTGGGAAGTTCTGAGCTATGTCTTTCATTACCTTTAAGGCATCATAAACAGGGGTAGACATAATTCGAGCAGCTGCTTGAAAACTAAGATCTGGGAAAAAAAAATTCACTGGAAATATCACTCTCAATCAATACTGCCTACAATCAGAAAATGATTCCATATACACACTCTCTTCATTAACATTTTTTATGTTTTAATTATGCATTATAAAAGATTAAATTAGAAATATTAGAAAAGTAAGATTATTAAGGTCAAAAAGACAGGCAATTAAAAGTTGGAAATAACAAACCCAGGCTTTTCTACACAATTCTGCTCAGCCGTCTTGAGCATACACATTATAAACATAATTTCTAAGTTTACAAAAACACACTGAAAAAAACCAGACAATTAATCACGTGATATTACGCCAGTATCACAAGGGTAGCATGCTCAAACCTAGATATACACCAACCCAGACACCCATAACTACAGTAGAGAATAAGATCCTTCCAGCTCGAGGACTTCAAGATTTTCAGAGAACAGATATGTTAAATGTAGAAGACTGTATTCAGCATGTGAAGTGTACAGTTTTCAAGAGTTAGCAGCAATTTCACAGGAAAAGAAAATGGGAGACTCCTGAAAGAGACCAACCTACTGACAAATTTCAGTTCTCTTATATGTCTAGGACAATTTTTAAAGGGATCTAATTTTTCTCTTTATGCTTTTTTCTCAGAATGAAGTAAATTTGCATATATCAGGACAGCTTATAATTCATTTCCCTATCCACTAGAAAAACAACGATGCAATTCAGTTAGCTGTCTCTAGGTCCCTAACTTGGGTGTGACTAATCTTGGCACATGAGACTGGGGAAAATACAGTTATGGTACCAATGGAGTAAGGCAATAACATACTAGGTGCTTCCATGTGCTTCGGATACAGTCTGCCTAACTACATCAGGGATGAGATGCTTTTTGCTCACAGTCTGCTAGTTAAGACATTTGAGCAGAAATTGAAGGCCTCAGGTTATTCAGTTTGAGGAAAGCAGATGCCATGTGTAGTATAAAGCACCAGGCAGAAATTCATTGAGGATGAAGCACTAGATACCAAGAGGCTGTTCACACAGATAAAAGTATGAGCTATTAAAAGGAATACCACATTGCTACCCTGTGCATCATTTTTCACTATGAATAGGAAATTTAATTACTTGCCTAAAACATAAAGGCTCTTGAAAGGCAAGTCTTTGAATGGTGTTTAGGGTCATTTATAAATAGAAGTATTCCCTATAGCTGAAAGACTTTTTGTTCAATTTAGTTGGAAGCTAATTAAAAGAAATCAGAGCAGCTGAGCCATCAACTCAGCCACTACAATTAGTCGGTAAGAATGGACTAGAGAAAACACCCAGTCAGGTCAGGAGTAAGAGCATCAAAACAACTGCACCATATAAAGATGGAGCTGAAGACCTCCTGTCTGAAAAGGCCCTTAATGTGCTTATCACCAGCCAGTACCAGTCTTCCTGGCACTGAACAAACAGCATCTCAACGCTTACTTAGCTTCCATGCTGTATGAACTGGTTGCCTGGGGAGCAGCACAAATCTCATTTTCATCTATATAGCCATGACACCACAGAAAAGACCACCAGTAAATAAAGACCTTATACCAGCTTTTGAAGGCAGACACTAAAGGGATGATCAAAGCTTCACAGCTGCTTCTGCTTGAACATCAATAGAATGGTATTCAATCGTGTAAAAAAAAATTAACTAAACAAAAAGATAATTTTTTTTATTATTTGCATGGTAGATTTCTTGGGATAACTGAAATACAATGGTTTTTGGTTTAAAATTTTGGACCAAGATAAATCCTGCAGCTGAAGGGGAGTTCATTGATAAAAGTCTGCAAGGGAACTACAATTATCTCAGCCAGTTTCAGAACAGATAATGATAGGAAGCTCCGTAACAATCAGGGTCCAAAAAAAGACACTGAAGTTCAGATGATTCCTCAGTCTCCTTCATTGCACTAGCATAAAGGCAAACCAGTTTTGATCCGGTTATCCTCTAAAACTGAAGAATTTAACAGGTAAAATTTAGTTACCTAAACTTAAGTGTCATGACATTTTAGGGACCTATTTCAGAGTGATTCCATTCAAGCTACAGAATGCCCTGCAGGTCCTCAGCACAGAAGCTGCTTAGAAATCAGCTTCTATGTATTTGTTCTCCTTTTCCATGGGAAAGCTTTTAAAAGCATATTCTTCCATTTGATGTTATATAAAGAAATGTATCAACATGAACTCCAGTACACTGAAAAAAGTTAGAATTTATAAACTAAAGAAAAAATAAATCTTAACCGGTATTTTGTCCTGACTCAATAGTCATGTCAAAATGATATTTTTTGCCTGACCTCTCAAAAAAAATCTGAAACTAAATTTAACATCTGAGATAACACACCAGGCAGAAAACTGGGCAATACAACTTCTGTCTGTAAAATTTGTAAAGCTGGTTGTGATTCTCCATCTTATAAAATTACTTCAATGCTCCTTTAATTTCTAACATGTAATAACAGGACAAGATACCAATACACTCTTTTTAAATATTGGATATAATACTGCATTTTTGTGAAACCACATGTCTCTTTTTTAGAAAAAGCTTTTATCATAATGTTGATACATCTACATAACAAAGGAAAATTAAACAGAGTACTGTGTTAATTCAGAAAAATGCAATACATACCTTGTAATTCCCAAACCTTCAGTGGTTCCATGTTGTTAGTAGTTTCAATCAGATGTTTTTTAAACTCTTTCAGATTATTTTTCAGATCAGGATGCATCCGTCTACAATAATTTTTTTTTTAAAAAAAGCAAATTCAATGACATCCATCAATGTCTGCGTTTATCTACAGCATTGTGCCCAGCTAATACCATATCTTTATGGTAACAAGTAAGAATTAAAATTTTTATTAATTGTTAAAATAAAAATGAGTATTTGGGGTGAGAAGAGGTGATTTCTGAGGACTAAAAACCTGTTAATTACAAGAAGGAGTTCAATTGCTTCATAGTGATCTGTCTCAAACACTGTCACATAAATTTTGATGGAATAAATGAACTAAAGATTAAACAGTATTAATACACAATACAGATAACTGTCTAGTTAGTTTACTATAGCATAAAGTATACGTAACTGTATGCTAACTGTACTATAGATTAACTGTAACTGTACACATAGACCTAGAAATGACAAACGCAGGTCGTACTCTTAGAAATCCCTTTATGAAGTAGCAAACTCTTAACTAGTTTTGAGGTTTTTAATTACTCTTTTCATTGCCTTCCTTGCAAATTTACCCTGACAATTTTCTTTTTCTTTCTGTTCAGATCTTCAGTTCTTCTGTGAATTAAAGACAACCAGCAAATAAGACCTAGCCACAAGCCACAACCAAGATTTAGTACTGATGCTTGGTCCCTCATTTCTCTTGTTCAGTTATACTATGGTCAATGTGGGCACAAAATCAAACACACACAAAGCCAACTGAAAAAAAAATACCCTTCTCTGGATAGGTATCATGATGTGGGATTGAATTAGGTTGATTTGCATTATCAAATAGCTATATTTCTAAGATTTTGTCTTCTGCTTACATCTGTAACTATTTCATAGCTGAGAAAAGTAAACCTTTGACACAGCTGTAACTGAGGGACAATTTTCAGATTACCAAAACATCTCTTTCATCTCCAGTATGAAAAAGAGAAGAAAAGCCTAGAAACATTGTCAAAAAGTCTGAGTAATCATCTAGCAGCTTCACAAATTAGCCACAGTGCAACATCAAGAACCTAAGTACAGCTAAATCTAGTACAATCCAAGAAGAACTAAAGCTCAGATAAAGATATGACATAAGCATTTAATATTACCTCCTGTGGAAGGTCTCAGATACATGAAACAATAAGGAAGCCTGCAGATCTGGGTGCAATTCTATCTCAATGCTTTTAAGACAGAAAGGGGATGGGCTCTCAAGAATTTAGGCAGCATTAGAAGCTCTGAACTCTGAGAAGACTTAAAACTTGGTGAGAATATCTACAAAAAAGTTTACTTTTCACTTTAAAAAAAAATTAGAGAGAGAAAGAAACTAGAGGAGACCCACACTCTTGCATTTCTTCTTGAAGAAAAAGCCAAGATTTATGATTCATTGCATGGATCTGCTACAAGAAAAGGGAAGGACTTTCGATAACTGCAAACACTAGTAGCAGACCACAGCCCTCAACAGGGTAGCATCCAATTTAATCAATCACCTGGACTAACAGTTTGTAACTGGGAGAGAAAAGAGCTCCTGCCAGAACAGAACACAAATTCACAAACTTCGAAATAAGAAGGCATCTATAATAAGCACTATCTTCCAAGAAATATCATTCCTTAACTCCAAGAAATAAATGACTACCCATCTTAAAAACACCTTATGTAGCTACAACACGAGTTTGGATTTGTTGTGCTACTACTTGCATTTTGAAAACCAACATTCTCATTCTAATTATCTGAAAACAGAAGTTGCAGCAACAATTTACTGCAGAACACCATGTTTTCATGTTTGGATCTAAGTTCTTGTGACTGTTGCCCAGAGGGAATTTTTTTACTTTAAAAACAGCTTACTGTGTGTAAGAGAATTAGAAAACTAAAAGCAATAAGTTGAAATGAACAGAATAAACAACTGTTGCATCTTTACATTCACAAGGCATACACAAAAAAATTAATCAGTGGCAAAGTAATTTCCAACATAAATCTCACTTCTATTAAAAAAAAAATTGTTTCAGGTTCCAGAAACAAATGAGGAAATTTAATTATAAATTATATCAACTCACTTTAATTTGCCAAAGAGAAATCCTTGGACATCACTTTCCTCATCATCATCATCTTCCTCTTCTTTTGTATCGTTTGTTCCTGAATACATAGCACATGTAGACCATACAAACCAAGAAAGTTACTGATGTATTATGTTCTTATGAATTATAAAGTGGTTAACAGAAACATAGAATCAGAAAGTTGTCATTCCCAGATGTAATTTCAATTAGATTTATATTTATGCATTAAAATTTTGGCATCAGAATGAATCACTTTACAGACCTTAGCAACATTCAGATTAATTTTGAAATATAATTCATCCAATGGTTTTTATATAAAAGAAATTGATATAGTTAAATAGTTCACTTTCCAAAATAGCCACTTCTCAGTTTGATTAAATGGTAAAGTACAACTCTTGTCAGCCAGCTACTACCAAACTTATGCTTGAAAGCCATGATGACTTTAAAGTGCTTGAATATCCAGCTAGCATTTGAGGTAAGTCAGAGATCAGTTTCTTTCCCTTTTTAAAAAAATGAAACTCTTCTTGAAGTAGCTCAATGGCTATTAAACCTTAGTCTTACTGAAAGAGAGTTAGCTAAGTTTATCTACATCTTGTAAATCTCTACACAAAGTAACTTCTCTGTGTCAGAATGCTATAGCTATTACTTTTTGTGGTAAATGTCACACTTTAACACAGAACAACATACACTGGTAGCAAATTCTACGACAGTGCACATATTTCCTGCAGAAGATTGTGAAAGTATTTCCACATAGCTTCAGAAAAAAAGCCCAACCCTGAAACACTAATGTGTAGATACTGTAGTAATTAGCATATTAGAGATGCCAACAAACAAAGTAAATGAAGAACAAAGGTTAAACAATCTGATTGAAAGGAAGAATAAGTTACATTTTGAAGAGCCACAGGAAACAACAAGTAGAGCTTAGATCATGAACTATATCCTAAGCACAGTTGTATATGCTCACATATATTTTGATGTCTTAGTTCCTAATGCCCGAGACTTTCTTCTGTAAGAAGAAATTAAGTATAACCTTCAAAACATTACTGACTTCATAACTGAAGATTATCATATATTTCAGTAGTATCTCCAATACAATATCATAAATTAAAAAAACCAACATACCTTTAACTTGTGTGTCATCTACTGCTTTATATTCTGTGCTCTTTATTGCAAGCTCTACACCATATCCAGACAAATACATTTTTCTAGAACTTGGTTTCTGTTTGATTATATTATTTTAACAGAACAAAAAATATAAGTTAAAAAACTGTTTCTACAGAAGATTAACAATATCCAATACCGTAACTTTACAATGTTATGATAGTCATAACCTACATTCATCTTTCAATTTATGATTCAATGTACAAAATACCATGCCAAACAAACTATAAGAGTTATGTAAGGCATATTGACAGCCCACTGAGGTGTATAACAGAAAGGAAGGACTTTCTTTATCTCCTGCAGACTACAGAAAGGCTGTGACAAAACTGTAGTCTTTTCACATACTATTAGGAGTAGAACTGGCAGAGCTGGTAGCACCCTATGCAACTATTGATGCCTTACAATTCACATTTTAAACTGTTCTTAATTCCTTTGTAATTTTGCCAGACTTCAGCATGGTAGGAGGAAATTCTTTATTTCTGCATCAAGCTGATTCTTTCAAAGAGTTTTGATGAAAGAATTAATCACTATCTGCAAGGAGGATTAAGAAAATATATTAGGGTATCCCTGCTAAAACCAGATTGCCACTTAGTAAGACCAACAAGCATTTCTAACTTTGGAGTGGGAGTTCAACATTCAATAGTGCAATTACTCAGAGCATACTTATTTCTGAAAACGTGCCCTAATCTGTCCAAAATGTATGAAAATTCCCTTCCCAAAATGCAATTGCACATGCACAGCAGCAATTGCTTGAAAGCTTTTCAGCTTTAGCTTACAATTTCTAAAAATCATTCTGTACTGAGAATCTTCCAGCCCACAAAGGAAAACACATCAGGGCCAGGGGTATTCTCTGTTGGTCCTCTAACCAAATCTCAATGGAGAGAGAGCACTGCACTCTGTAAGTGGCCTCAGTGATACCAAAAAAAAAAAAATCAGAAAGACTGTAGCTCTTCTGCTCTCAATGCTCCCTCTTCTGGTATTTAAGGCAAGGAAGGACAGAGAATCCAACTCAGTGGGAACCAAAAAATAAAAACAGATGTTGTGAGGAAGGAGGAAATGGGAGGAAGACAACAGGCATTTGGGGGGAACATGGTGCATTGTCAGAGCAAGGAAACTGTAGGTATTTAATTGGAAAAAAATGCATAAGAAAGCAGAAAGTTACGTAAAAACTATACCTCTACACAACTTAGAATTTAAGACTGGTTTCCTCCAATTCTCTATTTCATTACTGTGAGCAAACAACTCAAAGTCATCTGCAAACTACAGATCTCATCTTCCTGAAATGCCTGAGCAACCTCTCACTCCATCGGATTATTCTTGTATTAGTTGCACTATTTAAGAGCTGTACTTTGAATATAACTTTTAAAAGCTTCCAATAACCAAAATTGAGGACAATGTAGTTCCATGTACTCATATTTGACTTGTGTTGTTTCTTCAGGGAGAAGAGTAAATTAAGAGAAGCATTCAGAAACATGTTTAAAATACTGACACTGTGGAATGCAAGCACCGAAAAACTGAACAGTGATGTTGACTCTGATAGCCCATGCTGCTGTACTGCAATGAACATGAGATTATACTAAGAATACTTAAAATGAGAAGTGCAATTATTTTTCAGCTTGATTTTCTGTTCCAGCTGCTGTTATTCTAATTCTTGTTACTAACATGTTCAGTCTGCTGCACCAAGATTTCACCCAAGATCTTTGTACTATGTACAAAAATCAGACATACAACCAAAAAAGAGGTGTTTCAACATCAATCAGCGATGCAAACTGCGCTTGCATGCAGGAATAGACAATATTATCACACCTTCCCAGCTTCAAAGTCTAGGTGAATCTAGAAAGTTTTACACATGATTTAGGCAAATGCAAAATCAAATGTAGGAACAGTGTTTTTTTCAAAAACCAAGAACAATAAAGACAGAATACTAACAGTTTACTGAATCAATGTTAATTTGGATTGCATACCTGAACATAGTGCCGGAGAACATAAACAATTTCCTCCTTTTGCGCCTTCTCAGATAAAATCTTGTGGAATTTAACAAAATCCTTTGTACCCATTTCTGCATAAAGAATAACCACTGGTCCATCCTCTTTGAGAGTTGGGAATTTATGATCTACCTTAAAAAGATATGGCCTGGGTCTGGTTTAAAAATAAATAATTGTGATATTATATATTCAGAAAATAAAAACAGTGGCAGTTTTTCTACCTCATAATTGAAATATTAAGGGCTTATAAGCTAAAAGTATGCGAGTCATGTTAATATCATCACAAAATAATCATGATCGCTCACGAAAGAGCTTAGAACATAAGTTTTCAAGTTAAAGAAACTGAAAAATCAGCTTCACCTATAAATAATTTTAATATATTCTATCAAATCACAACAAAACGAGCAAACGAAAGGCACACTGAGATTTTGTGCAACAATCAGTTACAGCTTGAACCTTTTAATTTAAATGATGCATTACACCTACTACAGAGGTACAGATCAATCAATCAGTAGCAGAGAGATATTCAGAGAAGTCTGAGAAAGCTACTAACACATATGGAAACTAACTGGGGTTAGTTTCATCAAGCTCTGCTAATTTAGCTAATTTTCCAAATTTTGACTGACTACCTACCCTGATAATTTAAGGCCATGACTGTAGAAAAGTTATGCCTATACCTGCAATGATTTCTTAGATGACTACGCTCATCATCTAAATAAACCCTGGGAAAGATGGAAAAGTAACAGGGGATATGGTTGAGTAACATACTCAATGCACTAATTACTAATGAGTACACTTCTTTTGCAAGGTTGCCTTTGCATAGTCACAGTTGAAAGACCAGTAAACTCCCTCCAAAGCTCTCCAAGGCAAGCTGAGAAACTCAATCCTACATGCACTGCAGAGATGTGTATACTAGATGGTCACTGAAAAGTCATACTGGAAAGGTGTGAGCAGAACTACACATGCCAGAGTTTCTGTGATACAAAGCTTAGTAATAACTTCAATATAAAAATCACAGAATAATTTATATTGCATAGGACTTTTGGAAGTCATTTGCTCTATTCCTCACTCAAAGCCGGGCCAATTTGTATCAGGTTACTCAGGGCCTTAACACCAACTTCCTATAGAAGCTTGGCAGATACGCAATCGAAGACCACGTTTGTAAGGCAGAGCCAAAAGGAGGGGCCCGGTTTGAGAAGTAACTTGGGTGCATGCAGCCATGTGTCACAGAAATATCAAGCAAGCTTTCCCACTGTCATCACAGGGCAAGGCCGACAAAGCAGGTGTCATCACAGAGTCCAAAACAGCTCTTGAATGAGTAAGCTCTGTTCAAGAACAGATCCAGATTTGCCCCAATTAAAGTGTACATATGGGAAGTGACTTGTGCAACTTCCTTCTCGTATTCAGAGAGAGAAGAGCTGCCACAGTTATTTATAGACAGCAGAAAACCTAAATCAAAGAGGCTTCTCCTTTCTTAACTAGTCACCTCAACAAAGCAGAAAAATGACTCCTGTTCGCAGAAGGTGGGTACCAAGCACTGTCACAACTTTCTTCAAAACTGACAATCTCAAAAGAAGCATTTTATAGTACAAAGACCAAGCTTCACTAAAAAATTAAGTGCTGCAGTGAAATAACACCGTATAGGGCTACCTTAATGACCTTGGATTGGAGAATTAAAGCATTCAGCCCTTGTAAATCCAAGATAAGCCTCCGTTCTCTGTTTCTCTTCAACACTGAGTACTAGTGAGAAGTAATTGATTTTGCTCTTAGAGCCAAAAGCTAATTTATTTCTTGCCATAAGAGATTCTCATGAGAAGGCTGCCTGAAAGGGAAGGAACAGCAGTTGGGCAGACAAAGATAAAAAAACCACATAGATGTGGAGTTCAGCACTCACTAAGCAGTTACTAGGGTTATACAGACAGCTATATGCTGGCCTAGATAGTTGCCAAGACACAATGCAGAAGGAATGTGATGGACAGAAGACAGCAGACATGTATACTGACAAACCTTCTAAGGAACTGTTCATTTTGAGCAAAATGTGATTCCCATCAATGCTTGTGCTCTTGGCAGCAACAGCCCCAGAAATCTTAGTGGTGTGTTTTGGACAGTTAGCAAGACAGGCAATCCCAGCCATTTAACCACTGAAGATTTAAAACATCTAGAGACCCTGAGCAGCCCATTGCATCTCCACACAAAATTCTTCCAATTAGAACCATGCAGTCCATTTCAACAGGGCTGAAAGTGCAGCAGACGAAATCACAGTAGCTGCTCCATAAAGGACCGGAATGAAGCAAAATCTTGACCTTAACATGCAGATTATTTGGGCTCTCCTAAGTCCAAAGTGCCTGAGACTTCCTGGATCTCAGGTTGAGCTGATGGATCTGCACAAAGTAATGCTGCAGCCTCTTCTTTCTCTTCCAATGAGAT
This sequence comes from Pterocles gutturalis, assembly GCF_000699245.1. Taxonomy (NCBI): domain Eukaryota; kingdom Metazoa; phylum Chordata; class Aves; order Pterocliformes; family Pteroclidae; genus Pterocles; species Pterocles gutturalis. The sequence goes on along the minus strand of NW_010127390.1, from coordinate 6,085 downwards.
TTGAAACTATCATCCCGAAGAATATAACATTTCTAGTGTTCTCATCCAATGTGGGGAACTTCAGGACACAACTGAAAGCCTAGCTTAAGTTGGCCTGGCTTAAGTGGACAGACATGTCATGGCAGAAGATAGAAAATGAAACACAAAGGAAAATTGTTTGAAATAAAAAAAGGAATCAAGAAAACAAAAAAGATCTCTTTTCCTAAAAGCCACAGAGAAAAAGAGTGGCTGGTTTAGAAGTATCAACAGTGAGATGGCACACTGTCCCATATATCATTTGTTCACCACATAGAAAAGGCAGAGCACATCCCTATCTGTGTCACCTAGGCTAAATATCTCCAGCACAAGGGAAAAGCATCTGCTATCCAGAGCACAACTGGAAATAACAGCGGAAACAATTACCTGAAGGTAAACCTGTTTTTCTCAAAGTCTAGCTCCAGGAACTCTAAGTATTTGAGTGACTTAACTACTTTTGGGGTAAGGAGAAAGAGATCAAGATTTTGTCCCTGCAGCTCTGAAGGTTGTAATGCGACTGGTGCACACAAAACTATCCAAAACACAAGAACAACTTAACAGAAAGAACTTCAGTTTTCTTGTGAGTTCTTAATGATTCCTAGAAGTCTAACTCTTTCAATTCTGAATATTTCAGGATTCTATTTAGTATAATGATTTTCCAGAATCTTGTAAATTTGGGGATAGTAGCTCCAGAAAGGAGAATGTGCTGAATCCAGTATAACTGCTTTAGAAGAAGAGAACATTCAGACATTGTGATAAGATGTTAAGGTCTCATGATGCCTTAACACATGACCATAAGAACTTAACATCATTTTAAAACCCAAAAATAGTACAAATAATTTATGCAAGAAAGTACGAGACATTTGTTAGGCAGACTGTAATAGTTAAAAACGGGACATTGCAAAATAGACAGAGAAGTGTTTTTGCAAAAGCTGTGGCTACTAAATGAGTAAAGGACAATGATTTAGTAGGTTGCAATTGTATCACTGGACCTAGAAAATACCATAAATAGCCATTATAAATACCATAATGTTTTCAGAAGCAACCATCCCCAAAGAGACAAATTTATAGGTTTTCAGGTTTGGTTTTTTTCACAATTTATATAAAAATCCAACAAATACACCCTATTAAATCATCTTTCAGCTCTACATATCTCCATGAAGTGGTTGAGGGTATGGACACTAATATATATTATGGTGACCTTGACCTTTGCATGAAAAAAAACCCAACAAAAAATATTACATGTAGGTCTTGAAAACATGCAAATCATTTTTTTTTAGAGACTAAACATTTTGCTTTCATTATTTTGTTATTATTTGTTATTTGATAGGTTTTATATATTTTACTTCACAGCCCACATTCGTTCTGGACTGATGCTAATTTCCACAGGACAAAGCCTGCAGAAAGACTTGGTAGGTACAAAGTCTAGAACAAGGAGGGGAACGGTTATGCCAGTTGAGGTAGAGCCTCTTCCACTTCTGTGCCAAGCCCTTACAATCCAGAAAACCTCAAATACCGTGGCACTGACTACCTCGAAATGTCTGTCAGCACAAGTATTGTCTCAGACACATTAAATGGTAAGCTTGTGTAGAAAGTACACTGTAACTTAAACTTGACTATTCAAAATAGTATAAAAAAAAAAAAAAGAGAACAGAAAATTATCCATGTGGTTAGAGGAGCAAAGCTCTACAATTTTGTTTTAAAATACTGCTTTGAGTCATAATTGATGAATTCTCTTAACAGTAAGTGTTGAAAATATTTCAAAATTAAAAGTAACTCATTTAAAATAATGTATACTTTAAATAGGTATGCCTTTAAAAATCCACTGAATGGAGTTATGGGCTTGGCATTATCAAGTAAGTAGAAGACAAAATTTCTAAATACTAACATATATATATGCAATAATACCTTTTCCTCTTTAGTAATCTACTTTTCCTCTTAAAACAGATCACAGATCATTAAATTTACCTCTTAGTAGCCTTCTTCAGCAGCTTTTTTATTTCATTAGTCTTACAGGTGTGCTTCTCATGGATAACCACAAAGGCACTGCAGCCTTCTGGTGGAGGTTCATCAGCTGCAATCTAATATTTCAACAATTATACTCAACCAGAATGCTCTGATTGCACTTCAACTTAAACTCACATCCCTTTGATTAAAATAACTCAATAGCTGTCATGGAGTTGTGTTTCTAATTAGGCCCATTTGAAATTGGGTACATGTGAAAAAGTAACAGAAAATATTAGAAGACTAAGACCTTATAACCTTTGCAAGATGTAGTCTATCAAATGCAGTCATACTCCAGAAAATGCAAGTCCATTTATGTTCTGTAAAGACAGGGCTGAGAAATCACCTCCACAAGCTGAAATCACAGCCTGTACTCTGAGATATTTTTAATTTTACTCGCTATCAGCAATCATGTTAATGTACAAAGATTTGATTGCTAACCAATAAATCCCAAAAAAAGTAACGTCAATTTTTGGTTCTCTCTCCCTCCCAGCCCCCTGACTTTTTTTTTTTTTTTAAACTCTATTCAGCTACTCTCATGTGAAGTGGGAATCATATGACTGCATATCAATGACTCCGGACGCACAACCTGAAAGTTAAAAATGAAAACATGTGAGTCTGAGATTATGATACTCCTCCAAAGAACACTTGCAAAAACCCCTAACTTTACTACAGCTTATTACCTTTCAGAAACATGGATTTCCCACTTTATCTTGAAAGTGGTATTGCTAAAAGGAGGAGGAGCAATTTTAGGCTAGAGGTACAGTACATTTATATCCTCACACATTTTCATTAACTAAGCAGAGATTTGACTATTCCATCTTTCAACTTTTCAAATACTAAAACAATAAGAGAGATGAGAAGTCCACCAAATAACAAATATAGATTACTTGATGCTATAGGAAATTTCCTACTTTGGGAATGTCTGAATCCCCCTAGGATTATTTAAAGCAATGCAAAAAACCCCCACAACCTGAGTTTTAAAAACTAACCATTCCAAAAATTCTGCCCTGAAAATAATGCTATCCATACAATTAGACATGCATATTTGTTCCTGTCAATATAACCAGCTTATAAAGCATCACCTTTATAAATGGATCATGTTTGATTCCAAATAATGTCGGCATGTATTTTACTGAACTGTAGTAATGAACACTCTTTACTCTGCAGCCAAAACACTGCATAAAATAATGTACCAAATATATCACATAACATAGTCACCTGCTGAAACATCTGAACAGTTGGAGAATATGCCCGTATGGAAAGTGCAAGCTTCAATAGATTGATTTGGAAATTGGATAAAAATTGTCCTGCTTTCTTCAAGATTAAATTGTAATAGGAATGCTCTGAATCTGTTGAAGAAAAAAAAAAGACAAACTGTTAGTATTTAGTCATAAATGACATGGCATATCTACCTGTGCTACATAATACGCAAATATTACATTAGCGCTGCTTGGTAGTTCAAAAGTCTTGAACATTGCCTACTGATAATTGTTTCCTTTACTGTCAATTCTAAAGGCCTAATGCAATTCAAGTACAACAAAAGTGAGTCCAATAGCACTAGTTCACATGTAGATAATTTTCAGCAATATAAAAATTCACTCAATATAATAATGTCTCTCTGCAGACCCATATGGAAAGTCTTGAATAGAGCTTATTAATTTATTTCTATTTGCCAAGCTTGTGCTAGCCTTTTAACATAAATTTACTTTCAACCAGCATTATTTTTCAAATTATTTCCTCATATTTATAGACTTTGAGCACAACAACCACGCAACTTACATTAAAAAAAAAAAAAAAAAGTCTTCAAAAGGTAACATTCTTAGGTCTACTCTCACATATCCCATTTCTTCCTTAGAGATACATGATAAACAGGAGTATGAGAATGGATGCAACATGTGAAGTGGCTTCCCCCCCTCCCTGCATATCTCGCCTTCTCAAGGCCAAAATTAGGACTCCAAGTAAGAAGGAAGGTGGATGGTGTCTGGGAATGACAGAAGTGATAATAAAGAACATTGGCTGTAAATCATTAACCTTTGTTTCTTCTTCCAGAGGCACATTCAAGTGAATATTCTCATGCTGTCCTTGGATTGTGAGGCAAAGCAACCTAATTAGAAGGAGGCTGCAATATTGTTTTATCAAGTTGTAAAAAAGACCTGTATCTGTTTAAGGAATAATGCTCACCAAAGTTTTAAATCAGGTTGTATACATTGTACTACCTGATATCCTTGAACACAAATTAGAGTCAGAGAACCAAAGCTGTGACCATACCAAGCATTGTGCACCATCCCTGTTCCAGAGGTTGCCCTTCTACAAGAGGAACAGCTGAAACACACGTGAAGCAGTCCAGAACTGACAATTCATGCCCCCTCCCAAATCTATGTAGTCAGCATGTATTTTACTTAGATTGATAGATACAACCTAGAAACTGCAGTGATCCAAGATCCATTTCATGTGTAATTCAAATATTCCCCTGTAAAGGCAAACATTTTTAGCAAAGGGAAAGTGAGCTGCGGGAGGACCTATTCTATCTGTCCAACTTGGATTTATCTGTGTTCTTAGGTCAATACCTTATATTAAAATGTGCTCTTGCCGTGAAAATTGAATGATTGTTCCAGTGGTAAATCCCCTTAGGGGTCCAAAGCTGCACAAAATTTTTACACAGTGTGAAAATCTTCTCACGTGATTTAACCTGCAAGATTTTAACTGCCCCAGCTGCAGAAGATATCCTTTGATACGACTGAGAAGTGCAGCAAGCAAAATGCCATTCCCTCACCATGGCCCAGGTTCCAGCAAAACATCAGACCACATGCAATAACCCTGCAGGCCACAGTTTTGGAAACATCCATTAACTGCTCTCAGCAGTTCTGTGTACAATTTTCATAACTAAGCATTTCCTATCCATTCATTTTCCTCTTTACAACTCCTAATCTTCTTTTGTTCTTAAAGCCCCTAGGATCTCCTTTCTGCCTTTTCCTCCCTAAAACTCATTATTTAGAAAGGCCGAGTTTGCTGTAAATCACTTTCTGCATTTCCAGAAAACTGCCTTCCCATAATAAATTATCTATGATCATTACTGTCCAACATCAAATTCAACAGGCAAAAACCCCATCTCTTCTACGTTTTCTAAACCTGCACATAGCCCTGACAGAACTCAATTGGATAGATTTGGCTTCGTGCATTCAAACAGTGAATGTAAAAAATTTGGAAGTGGCAAATACTTCCAGATTGAAACGTCCTTTCAATAACTGTGCTTTCATATTTTCTTCAAATTATCTCCACAAAAATAAAAATTTGATCTGAAATTTGTGCCTCTCCACTCAGCCCCAAATAACATCTTGCTGAACATAATGAAGAAACATTAAATATACAATTCTAACGATCCTCCCTCAATAAAACATTTTTACCACAGGTCTTTGGCTTACAAATTCCAGCTGTGCTTTCACTGCTGCATAGAAAACAGCTGACATTTTTGCTCTGTAAGACAACTAAGACAATGACGATTTTAATAAGTAAAAATAAAAGATAATGTCATGTGCCTTCAAAAATTATTGTATAGCATATGGACGAGGTCACATTTATCAAATTATGCATCCACTCCTACTGCTTCAACTTACATTAACGCTGCTGGCTTCATTCACTCTACAACTGTATTTCAAACTTCAGCAAGATAAATTAATCCACATCAAATGCTCTGTGATCCATATAATGTAAAAACATTTTTAAAGTTTATTACATACAGAACTACGGTTTTGCAAATTAATTTCACATAGCATTTGTTCCTTGAAACCAGAGAACCACTCACCCTCCAGGCACATTTTGACACTGCACTCTATGTCAAAGAGTAGAAGCCATAATAAATTTCTTAGGATGTTACAGGGAACTACAGAGAAAAAGATGTTTGTGGTCATAAAATGCTGCATGATAGCATATGACCACTACATTCATTACCAAAGTTGATTTAAAAATAAATAAATGAGACAACATTAACAGGACACAGCTCCAGATTTCAGACATCTGAACACATGCATATGAGCTACATAGAATCATAGAATGACCCGGGTTG
>NW_010127389.1:0-1802 GCF_000699245.1 Pterocles gutturalis | reverse complement strand
ATATTGGGAAGAAATTTTTCACTGTGAGAATTGTTAGACACAAGTTGCCCAGAGAAGCTGTGGATGTCCCATCCCTGGAGGGGTTCAAGGCCAGGCTGGATGAGGCTTTGGGCAACCTGGGCTAGTGGGAGGTGTCCCTGCCCATGGCAGGGGGTGGCACTGGGTGATCTTGAAAGTCCCTTTCAGCCCAAAGCATTCTGTGATTCCATGATCTCGCCTTGGGGTGAGCCAGCCCCCATCGGTGGGACACGCCGAGTGGGGAGACCCCAGCTGCGAGGGGCCAGGTCCCTACCTTGGTCGCTTCCTCCCGGTGCCACACGCGGCCTCTCTCCCTCCCAGGGTCTGGACCGGAGCCAGCAGAGCCTGGAGGCTGTCTTTGCCCTGCGGGAGCTGTTTCGCCTCCAAGATCTGGCGTTGCTCAGCCTGGAGGTGCTGGGCTTCGTCACCAAGTACCCTGACGTCAGGTAAGGAGCCCTGATCGGCTCTCCTGCGAGACGGGCTGGGGCCGGACCCCACTGCAGAGCAGGCAGACACCTGGGCTTTTTTCCTCCTCCCTGAGGTTTTCTCTTCCCACACTCCAAATTTGAGGGGTTCTTGCAAAGTCCCAAAGGGGAAAGGACAAAGCAGTTCTGCTGGATTTCGTGGCCACAGAAAGCATGATGAGAAATCCCAAAACACTAAATTGGAAATGTCAAAGCCATGAAAGGTCAGAGCCAACTTCACAAGGTTTGGGGGTTATTTTCAAGCAAGTTTCAAAGTTTGGCTGGTACAAAGTGCCGGCTCTGCCCTGGCCTCAGCTCAGCTCCCCTGGACCGCGGGAGGTTGGTGGGACCCAAGCGCTGTGCCCGGCGTCACCTCATCCTCTCTGCCCAGCGACGAGCACATCTCCACCTTGCTGGATCTGCGGGGGGACGTCCCCAGGGAGGTGCGGCACATGGTGCTGGAAACGATGGCACAGCACCCCCAGGTCCTACCCGAGAGCTACCGGCCCATCTTCAGCACCATCCTGGTCCCCGCGCCAGAGCTGCCTTTCTGTCTGCGCAAGGGCAAGTGTGCCTGACGCTGCGCCCGCAGCCCCTGCCCACTCCTCCACGGACCCCGCAGCATGGCTCGGAGGCTGCGGGTGGGGTGAAGGGAGAGGACGCATGGCATCCCCTGCGCACAGCACCCTGCCCTGCTGGGCACAGTCTGGATACATGCCGTCGCTGAGCTGACTGTCCCCAGCCCGCACGAGCCCCAGGAGAGCGGGGAGAGGAGAAAATCCCCCTGTAAGGATTTTGCTGGCAGCGCTGGGGAGCTGCTCGGGTCTGACCTGTTGCCTGCGGGAGGAAGAGGAGCCTCAGAGCAAAGGGCAGGAGACTGGGCAAGTCTCTGGAGACCCCAGACTGGAGCCCCCATCTCTGGGGGGCTGCAGGGATATCTGGGGTTCCCCAAGAATCCAGACACCCTCTGACCAGCGTGTCCTGGCCCCAGGGCCGGGTATCGCCCAGAGCCCAGGCAGACCCTGCTGGACCCAGGCTCCCTGGAGGGTTTTAGCCATGTCAGGGCGGCTAGAGCAGGCCGGGTGGATGGCGGGGAGCAGCCCAGAGCAGCTTGTGCCCACCGAAGAGGGCACAAGGGGTTGTAACCGCCCTGGGTCGTGCCGTCAGCCCCATCCCTGCCAGCGGTGTGAAGGGATGGCTCCGGGATCCTGCTGCCGGGCCCTGCTCTGGCCCTGGCTCTCGTGCCAGCATCCAGGAGTGGAGTCTGAGACACTGCAGCCTCTTGGAGAACGTGACCCGAGCTGTGACCGGTGTGCCTGG
>NW_010127388.1:0-907 GCF_000699245.1 Pterocles gutturalis | reverse complement strand
TCCCCTAGTCCTCCACCACCATGTCCCCATGTCCCCTAGTCCCTGCATCCCCCAGCCATGTCCCCATGTCCCCAAGTCTTCCATCATCATGTACCCAGGTCCCCTAGTCCCTGCATCCCCCAGCCATGTCCCCATGTCCCCAAGTCTTCCATCATCATGTACCCAGGTCCCCTAGTCCCTGCATCCCCCAGCCATGTCCCCATGTCCCCAAGTCTTCCATCATCATGTACCCAGGTCCCCTAGTCCCTGCATCCCCCAGCCATGTCCCCATGTCCCCAAGTCTTCCATCATCATGTACCCAGGTCCCCTAGTCCCTGCATCCCCCAGCCATGTCCCCATGTCCCCAAGTCTTCCATCATCATGTACCCAGGTCCCCTAGTCCCTGCATCCCCCAGCCATGTCCCCATATCCCCAAGTCCTCCATCATCATGTCCCCATGTCCTCACACCCCCTGCATCTTCCCCCATCAGTGTCCCCATCCTCCTGGCCTTGTGTCCCCTCTCTCCCATCCCCCTGTCCCCACGTCCTCCTGTCCCTGTGTCCATCCCCTCCGTGTCCCTGTGTCCCCTCTCCCTGTGTCCCTGCATGCTTGTGTCCCCACTTCCCTGCACATCCCTGTCCCAGTGTCCCCACATCCCCATCTCCCTGTCCCCATGTCCCTGTGCATCCCTGTCCCCACGTCCCTGCACATCCCTATCCCAGTGTCCCCACATCCCCATCTCCCTGTCCCCATGTGTCCCGGCATATCCCTATCCCAGTGTCCCCACATCCCCATCTCCCTGTCCCCATGTCCCTGTGCATCCCTGTCCCCACGTCCCTGCACATCCCTATCCCAGTGTCCCCACATCCCCATCTCCCTGTCCCCATGTCCCTGTGCATCCCTGTCCCCACGTCCCTGCACATCCCT
>NW_010127387.1:0-5814 GCF_000699245.1 Pterocles gutturalis | reverse complement strand
AAAAAAAAAGCTTCAGGAAGACAAGACAGAATCGTGAAAAGCAGGAGAAATATGGCGCAAATAATTGTCACTTTCATAGGAATAAGTAAGAAAAGAGTTCCCCTATCAAGGAGGCAAACACAAATTCCCCAATCATTTCTGAGAATTTTAAAAAGTGATATCACATCAATATCTTCGCAGTACTAACAGCATACTGAAAGTTTCTACAGGTACAGCTCAAGGGAAGGAAACTAGAATCACCACATCTCAAGTCCCAACAAAAAGCACATGCACTAATTACTTATCCCGCATAACTTCTTACAAGTTTGTGACAAAGCAGACTCCTAGATTTTTTCTGAAGGACTATATACAAGTGTTACTCCTTTGTAAATCAGGATTTCTAGTAATTTATTATTATGAAACCACATGAAAATCAGAACTAAATGGTAATATGAAAAATCCACATCTTCACTTTTCTTTAATCAAATGTATGGGATTATAAAGTCACTTGGTTGAAGGATAAGACATCTATTAAATATTCAATAAATTTAGGCAAGAATAACGCAGTAACCAAAGGACAAACCTGAAAAACAATCTGTATGTCAATTTCCCACAAAGCTTTGGACTACATAACCTGTCTCTGTCAGATTTCTAAACTAGGTACCTCCTATATTTATGCTGAGTATATAAATACAACCTATAGTTATCCAAATATAGTTTTCATAGGACATTAAAATTATTGTATCATTTCTCTCCCACAGCTATATGCCCCTTTTACATATCGTTTCAATATACACAGAGTCTTTTCCAAATTACATCCTTTGCCTTAACTTTAACATGCAAATTAATCTCTCAGGCTTATTTCTTTTTGCTTGTGTTCCAAAATGTTCCGAATTCTTCTGTATCGTCAGCTCCTGAGCTGCCCTAAAGTGATGAAAATATTTTACAGATATGCTGAATGGTTCTATATAACAAGAGAGCTGCACAGCTACATCAAAAAGCCTGTAAGTTTTTCAGTCCTGTTCTGTTTATATTAAATATATATGTGTATAGGGGATAAACTGTTGCAGTAAGGAGTCTGTCTAAATCTCCTGCACTAAGAATTTTGCCCATCCAGTTACAGAATTCTGTTTTGTTTGCAATGGAATCTGGTGTATTTAGGCATTTTAAACATTTCTGACCTGAACAGTACTATTATTTCCAAGAAAAATTATCATATCTTAAATATGTTTTTGCTACAGTGTCTTTACACTGGAAAATCTGAATGTCTGGTCAAATAATGCAAAGCTCATTTATCTTTTCCTGTTTCCATCTACAACAGTGTTAGTTATCACACATACGAACTTATCCTGGTTGATACCTACTATTTGGCAACAGTCAAACACACTGATGACCAGATAAAAGTAGTTGTGATACTTACATTGGTGAGGTGAATGACTCCTTTTGATGTAACAGAGCAGCCCATAAAACCAACATATTGCAGCTCAGGACAATGTTCAGCAAAAGCTTTCACTGACTGATCTGTCACCTAAAGAAAAAAAATACAGGTAATAGTTGAATAGGTGATATGACCACATACTTAATACAGTCTCATTGGTTTCTCTGTAACATTGGCAAGCTACTCATTAACACTTTTGTTACTATTATCACTACACTGTTATTTCAAGAATTTGAGAGAAAACACGGTATGCACACCCATCTATATATATATGTGCATGAAAAGGAAGGAAAAAGATAACTTTGGCAGAGGAAGATCATCTTCTTGGAGGAGAAGAAGACAGGAAAAAAGAGAGAATGATGGCCACAAATTTAAATATTATTTTCATCCTGTTATCTGTAAGTAACCTGAGACCATTCTATCGTCTATTCTCATAAATTATACATAAACACGAAAATACTAACAAATTTATGTTACTGCCATCCTACAGACTCATGCTATATCCATCATTGACTCTGCAGAGAACTTGAATTGTGTTTTAAATTAATATTCCTCTTCTAAGCGTTTTTACTAAAACAAAGTAATTGATGATGTTAACTTAAATATTACATCTGTTTGCCACATCAGGCTTGTATCTCATGTTAATATACCTTTGTATCAGTTATCAGCTGAATGGAGATGTTACTTAGTTTATTATTTATTTCTCCAAGTATCTTTTTCTTTATAATTATGTTTGTCTAATAAAATTTAGTAACTAGAAAACACAATCCATTGCAGAAATGTAATGCTTTGTAGGTAGACTAAATATTCAAACGAACAACATTTTGTGAACTTTGTGAAGAATATAATATTGACATGGGTACACTTAACACACCTGCATATCTTCCTTTAAACAAAGTTGTGGTTTTTTTCCTGAGAAGTATACACTCCCAGTGCAAACGACAAGAATGCAAAACTCTACATTCATTTTGGGACAAAACCTGTATTTTCCAGACAAACTGTTCAGGAATGTCTCACTATGTCTGAAAACAAATCCTGAATGCCAAGGGCATTCTGGCTTTGTAAGCATGTGTTCTTGTTATTACAGAACTTTGAAGAAAAAAAAGTTTTGAAGCATCTAGTCCACAACTGAGCCTCAGGTGACTATGCACATAGGAACATTATTCCTGCCGTGCTGTGTATCATCTTTATCCACAGTTTCAACTTCCCTAAATAACATGTCATTTAACTGCACAGTGGCAGTATATGATGACCTTGGTGAAGACTCTGTCAAAACCATATCTGAAAACACAGCCAAGAGATAAGGGAGGCCAGCAATGTTATAGATAGAACACCACACACAAGCTGCATCGCTTTGGGGCTACTGAATATGGTTATAAGTCTAATGCAGCTTTCTCAAAGCAACGATTCCTCAGTGACCAAAGTTTTCTGCTGTTGCACATCTGCCAAATGAAAGTAAAAGGCAAGCCTTTTGGGATTGTGTATTTAGAAGCCAGTGAAACTGAAAACAGCACAAAAGGAAGTGAAAAAGTGTCAGCAAACAGATTCAGTCACAAAGTGGGTGGTGATCATGTCTTATCTGCACAGAATCATGTCTCATGTCTGACTACTTGAACAAAAACGTTAGTAAGAAATTTCTCCCTTGATTTTGATCTGACATGATCTCACATTTTTATTTTTGCACAGTCCTCTCAGCTGAGGACAGCCACACCAACTATTTGGGAATTTTAAGATACTGGCTATTAAAAAACTTTGACAAACACTATCAGAAGTCAAAGACTTATAGATTTGCACTATTTATCATTTTACCAACACCACACGGGTGGTGGCAGGGAAGTTTATCTTCTCTGTAGACAATAAACTGAACCCTCTGTATCAGCTAGTGACCTAAGAGAAAGACTTTGTTGCAATCTTACCCTCCTCTCCCTACAGAGGATTAGAGTATGATTCTCTGTCTCAGACAAGTTTGCTTGAGCAAGCAAGAAAATGTAGTAAAGAAAAATCACAAGACCACAAATTCATTACAGAACTTAAAACTTCAGAATACAAGTAATTTCTTACATATATGTAATAAATATGCATTAGAGTGCATTAAGACTTTAAAAAAATGTTTTAAATGCAAATAGTAAAATTATTATCTGTTAAAGTATCTTTGTGTTCATATTGTGGAATTTACTGCATTCTAAACAAAATTTGTGAAAAAATAGTTTTGGTATAAGCTAATAACAGCAGACTATTACTACATATATATAATAGTTTACAAATTAGCACTGAACCTTTACAGTGGCCATTAGATATGCAGGACCTATATAGTCAGAAGAAGATTCTTCATGACCTCTGTATGCTATTGTGGCAGGCTGACCCTGTCTGAACGCCAGGCACCCACCAACTAGCTATCACTCCCCTCCTCAACTGGGCAGGGGAGAGAAATATAATGAAAGGCTCATGCGTCAAGCTAGGGACAGGGAGAGATCATTCACCAATTACTCTCATGGGAAAAACAGATTCAACTTGGGGAAATTGGTTTAATTTATTACCAATTAAATCAGAGTAGGATAATTAGAAATAAAACCAAATCTTAAAACACCTTCACCCCACCTCTCCTTTCTTCACAGGCACAACTTTACTCCCGATTTCTCTACCTCCTCCCCACCAGTGGTTGCAGGGGAACAAGGAATGGGAGTTGTGTTCAGTTCATCACATGCTGTCTCTTAATGCTCCCTCCTCCTCCCAGGGATGACTACTCACACTCTTCCCCTACTCCAGTGTGGGGGTCCTCCCATGGGACACAGTCTTCAACAAACCTCTCCAATGTGAGTTCTGTCCACGGGCTGCAGTTCTTCACTAACTGCTCCAGCATGGGCCCCTTCCATGGAGTGCAGTCGTTCAGGAACAGACTGCTCCAGCATGGGTCCCCCACAATTACTATTGTAGAAATCACCACTTTAGACAGGCATTTTGCTACTGCAAACATCAATTTCTGCTCTTAAATCTTGGCTTATAAATAAAACTGAGCACATTGAGCCTGTTTGCTGTCTTTAAGCTCAGTTCAATAACAGATCTTATCCTTTGCTGTCAGCCAACAAAACTTCACGACCTGCAGAGGCTGACTTCAAGTTTTATTGAGAAACATTGTAAAAATTTTCCCAATCGGTACTCTAATCTCATAGACAGCGTTCTTAACTATACCAATGTCTAGCAATGTATTACTTCTTTCGCAGACCCTATATTTTTATAACAGTTGATATTTTAATAATGTGACCACATCCAAAAAGCCTGTAATGAAGGCCACTTGATATGCAGTTTGGTTAGCTACTCTTAACACATGATAACACCCTCCTGTGATTTCTGTATACATACACATACACACACACTTTCCATTTCACAAGAATGGTTTCTCACAAACACCTGTAAACTAAATATCTGATGAAAGGCCAAAAAATAAAATTTATATAACATCTTTTTGTAGGAGTGCTGGAGAGTAAGAACATGTAGTAATTCAGAATTTATTTATAAACATACCACAGAATCACAGAACAATTGAGGTTGGAAGGGACCTCCGAAGATAACACAGTCTAACTCCCCTGCACAAGCAGGGTCATCTAGAGCATGTTGCACTGGATCAAATCCAGGCAGGTTTTTAATATCTCTACAAAAAAATACTCCAAACCACTCTGCACAACCCGTTCCAGTCCTCTCTGCAGCATTACACGCGAGTCCAACTACCTAGTCGGCAGCAAGAATAATTGGTAGTCTGACCTGTCCTTATTTATATATGGCTCAAAAACCACAATAAAGCAAGGTTTGTACGCAGAAGTATTATTTTTCAATAGACTTATTTCTATAAGGGAGAAAACAAGTAGGTATGTTTCAGACACATCTGAAAGAGAAGCAACAAAGCTAAATTTAAAGCTCATGTAAGTTTCTAAGACTGAAAACAACTATTCTGCTTAATCACACATTCCTCTATCATATGCAATATCTAGCACAGATGGCTTACATATATACTTGAACTTTTATATTTAACCTCAAAACATGCAGGCCAGCTCATAATTTCTACTGTAAGCAGGTGCCAGGAATAATAATCTCTTTTGTGGTACAGATATGCTTTGTGCCTCCAAGAGATGGTCTGTTCTGCAGAATGAATGAAAGAATCACAGAATCACAGAATGTTAAAGAGACTGGAAGGGACCTCGAAAGATCATCTAGTCCAAGCCCCCTGCCGGAGCAGGAACACCTAGATCAGATCACACAGGAACGCATCCAGGCGGGCTTTGAATGTCTCCAGACAAGGAGACTCCACAACCTCTCTGGGCAGCCTGTTCCAGTTCTCTGTCAACCTGACCAGAAAGACCTTTTTTCACATATTCAACTGGAACCTCCTACGTTCCAGCTTG
>NW_010127386.1:0-761 GCF_000699245.1 Pterocles gutturalis | reverse complement strand
CAAGGTGCATCCTCTCCCCATCGCACACATGTCCGTGCCACGCTGCAAGGTGCATCCTCTCCCCATTGCACACACGTCCCTGCCACGCTGCAAGGTGCATCCTCTCCCCATTGCACACACGTCCCTGCCACGCTGCAAGGTGCATCCTCTCCCCATTGCACACACGTCCCTGCCACGCTGCAAGGTGCATCCTCTCCCCATTGCACACACGTCCCTGCCACGCTGCAAGGTGCATCCTCTCCCCATTGCACACACGTCCCAGCCACGCTGCACGGTGCATCCTCTCCCCATTGCAGACACATCCATGAGATGCTGCAAAGGCAGCTACGCCGGAACATCTGCTCCACGTTGCAGACACACACACAGACGCTGCAGACGTGATCAGCTCCTGTTGCAGTGCCCAGCTCCTGCCATCAGCATCCCGCATCTCATGCCCCAAACCAGCAGCACACAGTGTTGGGCTCAGTGCGGGTGCCCTGAAGTGCGTCCCCCCCCCCGCAGCCTCCCCTCCCAGCCCGGCCAGCCCCTCTGCACCTGATATCGTCTTCGTTAGCGAAGATGATGACGGCCCGCGCGTGGGAGGTCTCCAGGAGGCGGCGGATGATCTTGTCGAACTCTCCCGGCTTGGGCTCCCGTGGGATCTTCACAGACTGGGCCACGCACACCCCTCCTGCGGCAGAGAGACCCTGGCACTGAGACACCCCTGAGAGTCCCCATCCCCTGGGGACAGCCCCTCTCCCATAGCCCCACAACAGGCAGAT
>NW_010127385.1:351-632 GCF_000699245.1 Pterocles gutturalis | reverse complement strand
AAATTCCTGCCTGTCCGTGAGCCGCACCACGGTGGTTTATCGGAGGAGAAACAGTCATGTGTCGCTGGAAATCTGTCCAGCAGCCTCCCTGCAGCCCCGAAAAGCCGTGACACCCCCCTTTTCCTCCCTGACATCCCCCTGCCCGTCGTGACTCCGGCGGAACCTCTGCCCGACTGGTTACACCGGATTTACCGCCTCACCCATCCCCTCTTCACCCAGCTAGCCAGCCCCTGGGCTTGCCGTTTGCCCCAGCTCCTTTTCCCCAGGGCTGGTGTCGGGGG
>NW_010127385.1:0-272 GCF_000699245.1 Pterocles gutturalis | reverse complement strand
CTCCTCCCCGGCAAACCCCCCCGGGGCCCGGAGGATTTATCGCCTGAGTCCTCGGGGAACGGGGCCTCTACATCGCCGGAGGACATCGGGAAATTTTTCGGTCCTTCGCCTTATTTCTCCATCTCCCCTTTCTTTCTAAAGGGGTCACAAGCTTCGCCTGCCCTCGCCCCCCCGGGGGTGGGGGGACAAGGACCAGGCCTCCCCCGGCCCCACGCAGCTTTGACAACAGAATTGCTCCGGCCAGGGCCCCGCAGAAAGGGGGCTCCCCAGCT
>NW_010127384.1:0-882 GCF_000699245.1 Pterocles gutturalis | reverse complement strand
GAGCAGAGAGGGGAAAAGTCCAAATTTTCCCCAGAAAAGTGAAAATGTTTGGGTTTGGCCATTTTCCAAGGGAAACATTTGTGCAAAACAAGTTTTACCAAACTGGCCCCTCGTCCAACCCAAATCAAACCCAACCCAAACCCAGCGCCTTTCCTGCGTGGCCCCAAACCCACGAGAGATGCCACCAGGTCCCTGGGAAGATGGCAGCACGTGCTAAGTGACAAGACCAAGGACAGGCAGCAGGGTGGTGGCAGAGGGCAGCAGGACCCCAGCGAACGGGGGGATGCTGGGGGCAGGGAGGGGTGGTCCGGGGGGTCCCAGGGATGCTGAGCCCCACACGCCAGGGTCCAGCGTGGGGAGAAGGCATCCGTAATTGGCAACCTGGGCTGGGCTGCCCTTTCTGCGGCGGCGTGTTTAATTGCGCTGGCGAACGGTTCAGGGGCAGAGCTGCTCGGGGGCCTTATCTCTGCTTTCACCATTTTTCTTTCTGGGAAATGAAGTTAAAAATCCCTTCACAGCAGCTCCAGCGGAAGAAAAAAAAAAATTAGTCCCATATCACTATTTAACATGCACTGCTAAAAACTAGATAAACACAGGCCGTCACTTGGAGATTAGCTCCTCACATGACTAAATGATTTATTTAGAAGATTCCTTCTTTTCTCTCCCGCTCTCTTTCTCTCTTGCTCGCTCTCCCTTTTCCTTGGCTAAGAACATATTAATCAGAAATTAGAGGCAGGCAGAGGGATGGAGAACGGGCTGACAAAGAGCAAAAAAAAAAGGGGGAAAGTGGAGTGAGGGCTGGAGGGATGTGAATGGGGTAGGGGAGAAGATGGGATGGGGGAAAGAGAGGGGGACAAAAAAATGGATAGAGATGGAAATCTG
>NW_010127383.1:0-2564 GCF_000699245.1 Pterocles gutturalis | reverse complement strand
TCTGAGGAGGGCAGGTGCTCAGGAATTGGGGGTTTAGAACTGATAAAATATATTGGAGTATATTCTGGCAAGTTGTAAACATTGGGGTAAGCTGGCTTGCCTTTTTCTAATGAACAGTGAGATGTTCAAATGAGTTATCACTTAGAAATAATTCAGCACAGCGTTGTTCAGACTATTTAACACTCCATCCAAGCCAAACAAAAAGTTGGATACAACTTAAAAGAGCAACAAATCTTGCATAAATGCTAAAAATAACATAAACGCTAATTTAATGGTAGGCAGGACCAAGCTATTTTTCACCATTTTAGAAAGTGTTTCTAGCATGAAGTTCCAGCTCCACTGAAATTTACGAGGTTTTTATGAATCCAGCCATGATTCTAGCCTTGAAGTTTGTTTCACTGTAAGTGGCCTATACGAAGAATATTTGGGCTTCTGAGAGCACTTACCACCCTCAAACTAGTCATCTCTGTGCTGCCCAACTGTCAGTCTAACAGACCTGTAACACGTCACACAGACTGCATCAAGCTTATGCAGCTGCCTTTCGGTCTCCTGATAAATTGCTGCTCTAAATCCTTTCCCAAACAGACCCTCCTTCTGGTTCCAAGGTCTCCCACACACAACATAGCTCATCCAGCTGCCATCCGGTGGCATCGCACCAAGAACAGTTGGCAGTGCGTGTGCCAACCAAGAAACACACCTTCCCCTGTTGCTGCAGCCCTGTACCTACAACAGCCTACATAATCCAAAATGGGGACATTCCCTAGTTGCACAGCCTACAGCAGGATACGTGATGATGCTCAGAAAGTCATGTTTTGGGTTATAAGGAAACAGCAGTTTTGATATCTGCATGAGATACACAATTACAAATAGCTGGGCCATTGTAACTTTTCACTGCTGCTAGCTCTAACACCAGACAATAGCTATCCAGCACGTTTAGTGTAGAACACAAAAAAGACAAAAATGCAAACATCAAAGGAAGACAAGGCAGCAGGCACGAGACAAATGAGGAAACTTAACCAGTCACCTGGGAAATAAAGAGGAAATAAAAGAAACATTCAAAGAGGTCTTAACATTTTATTGCTATTTATGGTAACTGCTTTTTATGCTATATATGCCTTGACTGACAAAATTACATACTCAAGAAGTCTTTGCAGCATTAAGTATTGTTGCGTCTTTGAAAACATGTACGTGACTAATATATCACTGTATAGAAATATCACAGAATATAAATATTCACTGTATTCAAAGAACGGGTCATGGACGTACCTTAATTAAGTTTTAAATATACTGTAGCTAAGTGTACTTGTTAGAGGAAAATTAAAAATCACCTTCCTGAAGCTGCTATGCTTCAGAGAGAATGTTCAGGTTATAACACTAGTTTTTGAATTTTAGTGAAGTACCTACTTCTCAATACTTGAAAATTTAAATAACATTTTGAAATATACATTTCAAATACTATTCAGCATTGAGGTGTTTGTAACAGCTGCTGGGTAGGCTGATATAAAAATCTCACCCCATTTGCTAAGGTAAATTATGAAAGGCCTAGGTTGTGATATCTGTGCTTATTAAAACATACAAAAATGCCAAGTGTGCTTAGTTACTTCGAGGTCTCTACAAAATTCTACTAGACACCCTAGAAAATGTAATCACGATTGGTGTGATATACTGTATGAAGCTGGGCAAAGCTGAAATGTAATTTTTGAAGTTACAGAATCAGTCATGCTACAGTAGTTCACAGAAAGAGATGTCTGTACAGCCAGCTGCATTTTCCTCACTGTCCTTTGTCACAAAATGTAACTAGTTAAGAAAGCAAATATATTTAATGAGTTACTTTTATGCCATGTTATTTACAAAGGCCCATCATTAAGTGAATATTTACTTTTACAAGCATCGCTTTCTCAATTACCAACGCTGTCCCAAAAATTTTAAGTCACACCTAAACGTTCGGTGTCAATCCATTTACCTTGTTCATTGAACACCCAGAACCAGGAGTACCTGTCCCACTTTGTTCTGGCCAAAACCTTTCAGATCTGCCATTGAAGATGATTATGTACTTTCACGCCCTTTCCCTCAGCATACCTGAGAGGGGAACAAAAGAACATCTTAGGGCTCCAATCTTGCAAACAATAATGTATGTTTTCTCATTTTAACCACGCACTTCGGTCCATTCAAATCAAGAGTCTTCATTCTCCATGCATACTTCTGACATACCATTGCCTCGGATAAACTCAGCTCCAACACCAGGGGCACACACACACCCCCCCAGCCGCTGCTCTCCCGGCCCGGGGGTGCCTGCAGAACACAGGAAATTACCCCCCACACACACGTTTTCCTGCAGGATGGCCGTTTGACGGGGACAACCCTCCCTTTTGCTTTTCCCACAGAAAAACCGCGTTCCACTTTCCCCGGCGTTATCGCTGGATAAACCCACGGAGGAATCGAGGGCGAAGGCAGAGCCCAACCTGTGTCGTTAACAAAGTCACACAGCTCCTGAAATGCAATTCCCAGCCTGAACTAACGCACGAAACCGCCCCCAAACCCCCTTTCCCCGCTGCAGCCTCCCC
>NW_010127382.1:0-56632 GCF_000699245.1 Pterocles gutturalis | reverse complement strand
CCAACCCAAACCATTCTATCATTCTGTGAGAATAAACTCTCCTGCCAGATTCATCTGTACATCAGGTACAGATAGATAGTGGTTTGGTGTGAGAACTAAGACACTGGAAATGGATCTCTTTTCTGGTTGCATCTGCACTGGCTAGAAAGATGACTGTCTCAGATCATTCCTCAGTGACTGCAGTGCCCTCCTGCCAGTCACATTTGCCAGCCCAGCTGCTTCTGAGTGCTTCCTAACCTGCCTCAGCCCAGATGAGACCAGTTACCAGAGACTTTCTATTTGAACCACTTCAGTTTGCTGGATTCATTTTTTCTGACCCAGATGCACGCATGCGTCTTGGCCTGCCAGTAGCCCCTGCCAGAGGGAGAGTTACAAGCAGCTGTGGGCAACTTGTGGGCATTAACTTCTTTAGTCAGCACAGCTCCTGCTGGAAAAAGAAGTTTGCCCATAGTCAAGAGATCCTTGTCACCAAGGGTGCAGCACAGCAAGCCTCAGACCCCTCTCTTTATCTGAAATGCTCCTCAGAGTTGTCAGAAGGAGCATGGATATTTCAACCCTAACGATTTTTGAGAACAACCTGCTTTTCATAGTGTTCTAAGGCACACTGAAGAGGGCTGTACTATATGTAATTAAATGTGACCTTAAGATTCAGTGTTGTGGAACTTCTCAGGTCTGGAGGCAGGTGCTCTCCTTTCTAGGCATCTACAGCTTCCATTTAATGTGATGGCAGAGTTGTGAGATATGAGAGCTTAAATTCATCACTTGCCTAAGGCTGTCTTGAGTGTAAGGAGGAAGGAAGTGTTTCTGATTTAAGCTATTTTAATTAAAACATACAGTATTTTCCTGTTGGATGCCGCTTAGGGGCTTGGAGTGTTACTATAAGTAGGCGTTAATTTGTGGGCATGGTTCAGGGAAGGTCACAATAAGCCTGTCATACAGTCCATTTATCAAGTGTATCTGTAATGTGAAACTTACTCATAGAATGATGAGCTGTGTAGCTGCATGCATCAGATAACACACCTACACACCATTTAAATATGTTAGCACCATCTGAATTCTTAGTGATTTTTTTTTTTTTAAAGTATGAGTAAGTCTTTTGGTGACTCACATATAAAGATTTGGGGGAACCAAACAGCTCAGCCGGGGGAGAACTGAGTAGGAAGTGGCCTGATTGCTATGGGGACAGAATGAGAACAGATGTGTCAGTGAAGGCAGAGTGGTACTGAGCTGTGCTACAGCTTGTCAGCAATATCAAAATATTGTTTTAAGGAGTTTATGGGCCATATTAAAGCAAGTAATTACTTGCCTGGTCAAGATACTTTTTGTTTTTATCTATTGTTCCCTGCTCAGTTATTAACTTCCTTTATACTGATTTGTGATTTTTAGCTTTGGAATTCTTTTCTCTAACTGAAAAAAAATAGTTTTCCTATATTGTGGGTTGATACTCTGTTCTTCTGGAATTTGGATCTAATGTGAAATCCACAAGAGGTATTTTATAATCTTGCTGGAGAAATTTGTCTCCCCAAGGGTCACATTTTTCTAACAAGCTGTAATGTTGTATTTGGAAAAATGTTTTCCAATTTGAAGTAAATGTTTTAGTTTACACTATATTACAGAGGGTACAGCTACTATGTATAAATGGAGTTTTAGATGTGAAGTTAATTTTTCTTAAATTTTTTTTTTTTTTTTTTTTGGTGAGCTTAAATCTTTGGTATTTTTAAGCAATCTAGGTTTCAGAACTTCTTAGCATTTGAGACCATGGATGTTTTTAAAATTGGTCAGTTTTAGAATGGATTCAAAGCATCAAGGGATTTAATTAAAAGCATTCAAGAGGTCATCTTTTCGAAGAGTTAGATTCTAAAGTTCCCCTGGATACAATATTTGTTGTAAAGCAGTGGTTTGTTAAAAGGCCTAAAAAACTGAAGTTTAGTCTTAGTAAAATATTTTGCTTCATATTCCACCAAAAATACAGTAAGCTACTACTAAATTATGACATTTGCAGCAATAATATATGTCATTGTTAAGAGAGACTAAAGTCCATATTTTCAGTCTGCTTCACAGATTTTTACAGTGACAGGGAGATAAGATCTTACATATAAGAAAGGTCCAGAACATAATGGTTGCCAATCCTGTTGTACAAATAAGATCTGATGAGTGTGAAAGTATCATTACATGTTTATGCATTGGAAAATATCACCTTGATTACTTATTTGGATGCTAATAATACCATTTAGTATGTGGGGTTTTATATTAAGAACTCAAATGGAGCAAAATTAATTAAAACAAGCCGGAGGGTTCTAATTTTCCCAAGGAATTCTGTGACTCTCTTTTGCTGGCATCTCTTAAACACTGTTTCTTAAAACAGATCATAGCATGTGCAGTGTTGATGCAGTGCCACACCCCAGGAGTGCTGTAAGGCATAAAACAAAAAGGTTACTTTAAAGGAATATAGCAATAACAAGAAGTACTGCATTATTGCAGTGCTTATCTGGGTGACAAATACAAAATTCTTTTCCCTCCTCAATTTATAGACAGAAGTTAGAATAGTTAAACAGAGAAAGGATACTATAAAATAATCTTGCAAGAAAACTCACAGAGGATGTGTGCATTGTCAAAAGTTTCCCAGTTGTCACTAGCCAAGGAACTAAAGGTAGTGGTACGAAAGAGAATGCTACCGAATTGTATGAGTCAGTGATACACTAGACTTCAGATTGCTGGAAGGGACTAAGCATTTGAGGTTTTTATCAATCTCATCTTTTGGGAAGTTGCTTACACCTATCTACCTGTTTTCTCAGCCTGTGGCTATTTTACAAATTTCAAGATTCTTCTACCTTCCTTTTATCACCAAATCCTAGAAACTACTGATAGTCAGGGTCAGAAGGTTAGTCCTTTGTGCTTAGTGTAGAGGGAACTGTATTCTCTTGTGCTTCCAGAACCCCCTGAGGGACAGGGCTTTTAGTATGGACCTACAAATTCTCTATACAATTTTTCATAATGTTCATTTACTTTTGTTAATTACTTTACAATGCAATTTAAAAAATGGGGTAAGATGGTACATATGAATCTAGTAGTGAACCAACTGGCATACTGGCATCCTCTCTTGATGGTGGGAAACATGACTTCCAGTTCTGCTGCTGTATCGTTAATGCATTTAATGCTAAACTGTAGTAGGGTAGAAGACACATACTCCAGTTAATGTGGACTTGAACCCAAACTGACCTTTTTTTAGCTGAGTCCAGTATAGTTGGCCATAGCATGCTTGATATCCTTTACAATTTCTGCATTACCATAGTAGAGTAACAGGAGGAAGATTTTCCCTACTCTCTTTAGTTTATGGTGGTCTTCTGAGAGCTGAGGAAGAAAAAAAGCCCAAGTCTCCTCAGGCTTTTATTGCTTTATTATCACAAAAGGTGGACACCCTTAGTAATACCTCTTGGCATTCCAAAATGAGTTCTTGAGTAGGATTATGGCAGTTCTGGAGAGTATGCTTCCTAAATTGTTCTTTTGCCTGTAAGTTCTAAATTTTATTTGCCTCCCCCCTCTGGAGACAAAGTATGAACGTCACCTCACAGGACCGAACAGCCCTATGAAATTGTTAGTACCTTGTCTCATCCTGGAACATATGCAGATTCTATTTCTATGTTCTAAATGTTGTTTTACAGAATGAAAAGAAGTTATAGTACAAAGAAAGCTCAGAGTACACTGTGTGGAAACTAACCTTAAACAAAATAATCCATTGAACCAATACCAAGCAAATATATAAAACTTAATTACTAAACCAGAGAGGAAAAGATGAAATAATTTATTGTCTGTAATCCCTATTAGCCAAGTTAACTGATCTAAATTCTGCTGCAATTTACAACAGTTTGGTCTTTTTCCAACTCACTTCATGTTTATGCAAATATAAGTGAAATCATATCTCTGTTTAGAGATTTTAAGGAAATTTTTACCTCCAATAAAACTACAGGGGTAAATCATGTATATAGTCATGTTTTTAGAAATTTTTCTTTATTTGATATATCTTTTTATATCTAGAAAACTTATTAATAAGTGGAAATATAGTATGGAATACGTGATTCCAGCAAAATAAAAGAGTGTAAAGAATTTACAGCTTTTAATATTTGCCCCTAGTAAATAAGTGCTTAGTTGCAGGTATAATCTGTATTAACCTGTGTTAAGTGCATGAACATTGCATGTGAGTTCACTTCTGTTGATGTCCAAGAGTACACACAAGACAGATCAACTCCAAATGCCAGGAAGGGAAAGCTTCAATGGCAGTTTATGCTTCATTAGATACCAGAAAATCTGCATGTAAGCAACTCCTATAGGAGATTAATTTTCTAGTATCTATTTCAAGATACCTTACCTTCTTTGGGTTAAATACAGAGAAGGCACGCAGGAGTCCTGGTACACAAGAAATTACTGAGTGTATGAACAGATGATTGTAAGCAATCCAGTTTATTAAGTTTAATAACTTACTGTTGCCTTGAGATTTGTTTAAACTGAATGATTTGCTTTGCTTTTACAGCAGGGAAGTAACATACGCATGTGTTACCACAGGTCAGCTGATGAGGAGTACCTTGCTGTCAGTAATTTCACTGTTTGTGTTTCTCTGTCCAAAGCCAACTTCCTTATTGCAGAACTCTGGCCTTCCCTGGAACTGGATAGACCAGCCTGAATTTGAAGCACTCCCAAACTCCGTCTGTGCAATGGAGCTTTTTGTTAAGGAATAACAACAAGGAAGAAAAAGAATAAAAAATAAGTGAAATTTTCAAATTATTTATATTTTAGGCCTAACCATAGAGATGTAAAGGTATGTCTGGCACCGTAGTAACTCTGGTAGATATACCTACAGCAGTTTAAAATTTACTATCGCAGGTTGTTCTGTCAATAGCAGTATGGCAGATCTCAGTGCTGCATAGTCAGTGGTGTGGTTACCAAGCAGCTCAGGAAGGCACCTTATACACAAAACCATCAGTACTTCAGTGCAAATGTACCTTTACTGTCCCTGAGGGATGGGTGATGTACTGACATCTTGTGATGTTCTGGTGTATGCCAGTTTACTGTGTTTGATTTCCAGTTGGTTCAGCATTGTTGGCTTGTTTGCGAGGTATTCAAAGCACCTCCTACAAACATATCAGTGACCTGGCACTTGATTATTATAAATGTGGGTATGCCCCAGAGGCTGTAGTTTGCCTTTTGGTATACATTTGATTCTGGGGAAGGGAAGGCATACTTTCCAGTCTTTACTGGGAAGAGATCCATATCATTCCCACTCATTTGCACAAGTTTCCAGCTTAACAGTACTTACCAGTTTTCCTCTGAATGTTGCTACTTAAGCCTGGATAGTCCTTCTAGTTGCCCACTATGAAAACCATGACAGTCTGTGTTCCGACCTACGCTGTTGAAGTCCTTTGTTCTTAGCTGTTGTTCTTTAGACAGAAATCCAAAATCAGTTCAAGTGTATGTTGCTTGAAAGTACAGCATCTTATGTATTACCACTCCATGGATGTTCATTTTACTTCTGCTGATATGCTGAGGATAATTTCATAGCCTATACTTCATATATCAGTTTGACTAGTAGTCAAAATAGGTTCACAGATTAGGTAGATGCCATACTGACACTCCCCTGACCAACATATTAATGAAGTACTTCTCAGGAGGCAGGCTGCAAAGCAATTAAGTTCCATGCTAGGGCATCAGCATCCAAACTGGAACATCAAAATTTTCATTTTAATTATTATGTTTGTGATTGAGGTGGTAGAGTATGGTCATGTGGCAAAAGATATTATAATTATTGAACAGTATATAATTTCAAAGCAGGAGTCTTAATAGTAGCAGATACATCTATCTAAACTCTGACAATACCTGCAATAATTTCTGCAATGCTATTTTTTTAAGTGCAGAAAGCTTGGTTATATTATGAATCGGTTTGCTGTAGCTAAGTCACATAGAGGTAATAATTTTCTGTTTCAAAGTTGTGTGAGAGACATTGCTTCTGTGGTTTCATTTTCGAGAGATATTAACTGGAAAGTAATTTTGTGTCATATCTACTTTGTTTTCATCTGAGCATCATGTTTTTTCTTAACTGAAAAACATATCTATAGTATGTGTTAATTTGTATGCCAGAGTATACAGTTCTGCTTGGGTTTTCTGTAAGTTTCAATTTCTGTTGCAGCAGTGTATTGTAGCCATGTCTCTGAAAACATATATCAATTTCATAAGTCAGTTGTGTCCATGTGGTGTTTCAAAGTCTCAGCTTTTCTTTAGTGTATGAACCACCAAGAATTTTGTTCAAAGCCTTAGAGATGCTCTGTATTCAACGGCTTAAGGTTCCAAGGGACAACTGAAGGTGATTGTCTGTCAGTCATAGAATCATAGAATGGCCTGGGTTGAAAAGGACCTTAAAGATCATCTAGTTCCAACCCTCCTGCTGTGGGCAGGGCTGCCAACCACTAGAATAGAATAGAATAGAATAGAATAGAATAGAATAGAATAGAGTGCCAGTGACTTATTTTTGGTCAAAACCTTCCTGGAAAACCCAGTTGCAGGAGATGGGATGATGGTGCAGAATATACTCAAGTACTGATGGGAATTCTCAGGTTGGCAGATCTGCTGTATCACCCAAGTGGCAGAAATCAAAGTAGAACAGGCCTGATGGTCACATCCTTCTATGTTAAGGGTTTCCATTATGAATTTTGGGAGAAAAAGGTAATCACACCTTTTCCAAGAAATTTCATATGAACTATGCAGACTATAGTAACTAGATGTGTGATAATGACCTTGTGTCCATATTTCATAATTTAGTTATGCATTTAAACTGTTATGCTAAAGCTACTTTTTTTCCATGATTAAAGAATCTTTGTTTTAGTGAGCCCAGTCTTAATGTACTCCAGATTCTGTTTCTTTAGAAGAGTAACAGATGTTCACAGTTTGGTGCAATTTTCAGATGAGCAATGCTGTTTATAATAAATTTTCCTGAGACCACCCAACTCATTTCACTTGTAACTTGAACCATGTCCAAGTGTTGATCTCAGGAGATGTAAAAGAGATGTAACAATTCTGTGCCCCACCCAGTTCAAAAGACATGACTTAGTATAGATGGAATCTAAATATCTATACTTCCAATCAACATAGAAAGTCAAAGTTTTATCTTGAATGCTGTGAGAAATGGAGGTGGAAATAGCAATATTCTTGCTTTCATTCATCAAGTATTCATAGGATCTGAAGATGTGTATTGACACGGTCTGAATGAAATAAAATTATAAACCAAAGATGACCAGGTGACAAAGCACAATACAGCAAATAAAAACAAAGAAATGGAGATTTATCCTGGGAAATGCAGATTTAATAAACACAGAAAAATCAGAAATGCAGATTAAATATAGCTTGGGATGAGGTGTAGGGATGCAACAAAATGCATCGTGTCTTGTTAGAAACAACTACAATAAATTTAGTGCTGCATTAACCAAAACATAGGGTCATTTTGATATGTCTCTTTCTGGGACATTGTATTTAGTGTCAAGCATTTAACAGCAAAAATTATGTTGATAGGGTTTAGGGATGTTAGAATACAAGTATTGAGGAACTTTGGGCAACAGAAAGTGAACTTTTAATTCATGTCTGCATTTGTAAGATGTCCTAGAGACTCAATCATATCACTTTTGTCAAGGTATGGAAAAACATCCAAAGGCAAAAAGAAGCTCTGAATGACTTGAGACTACGAAAATGAAACAAACAGTTCTGAATTGACAGTAATTGGTACTGAATGAAACAGATTTTTTTCTTTCCTGACATTTATCGTACTTTATACTTAACATTTAGTGCAGTGTTATTTTGAAATTATAAACTGAGAACTCAGAAAAAAGCACTGAGAGGTTCCTATGGCAACCATAGTGTGCACGTTATCTGTGTGAACATTATGGTTACAGTAATGTGACATCATGGTGTTGAGACTTGCTGTTAGCAGGTGTGTATTTAACAATAGGAATTAACTGATGAATGTAGAGATAGTTATAAATAACATTAAAGTCAATGATCTGAATTTTTATTTGCAATAGAATTGCTCTACAGTGTGATGCAAGTAATCTCTCTAAATTTCTTGAAAACATCTCGGCTGGAGGGTTCTGAGCTGCATTTTTCTATATGGTTTTTAAGCACATACTCAGCCCTGTCCTCTGACAGTGATCGTTCTCCAGTCAGAACATGAGGATTTTCATAATTGTGTGCAGTTGTGTCACAAGAGCCAATGTATGAATACGCAGATTGATGGGATGTTCTGATCCCCCAGCTCTCAATGGCTTTTGTGTTTGCTTAACTGCTTGCCAGCAATGAAGATGCTATTTCAGCATCCTCCTTTCAGCTGAAGCCAGAAATACCAAATGCAAAGGAAACAGTGCTGCTGTGAAGACTGCTGAAAGAGATTTTTTTAGTTATAAATAAATAAATTCATTAATCATTGCACCTCACTGTTATCTTTTTTCCCCTCTCTTTTTCAACTAGCAACTAAGGGCAAACTGCCCCTTCAGTAATTCTCATATGTTGGTTGTTACTGAAATTCCAGTCTTTCTCATTTGGAAGTGAAAAAGTATTTTGTCACTGCCTGGGTTACACATGCCATGGTAGATATTGGAAACTATTTGCTTTTTATAGTCTTATAAAAGTCTTGACCTGAATATGTCCCTGACTTTTGAAGAGTGATCTGTCTTGCTCTACAACAAAAGGCTTAAGCTTTTAAGCCTGAGCTTGAAATCTTCTCTATCTCCACTTTTTATTTGGTTTTAAAATAATCTTCTGAGGAAATCAGTTGCTTGCTTTGTTATTTTTTTTCTTTCTGCTTTTCTTTACAAAAATAAGAGAAATGTTGAAACTTACATTAGAAAATATATGGGATGTTTTTTGCTCTAGCTCTGTTTCCCAGGAAACTAATCCAAGCAGCAGGAAAAGGATCTAAATCTCCTAGATCCAGTGGAGAAAAAGTGAAAGAAGGTCTAAAAACTGTCTTTTAAGGCAATGACTGCTAAGGACCTCTTACAAAGCTGTGGTGTGAGAGTTTTTTGGAAACTGGAGTCTGAATAAAAGGGAAGCCTTTGGGTGGGTCTGCAGTGTGCAAACCTGGAGAAACTGTCATCTGGGCAATTCTGCAGCCTCTCCTTACAGTTACTTGGAAAGGCTGTATTGATTTAGACAATCCATTCCCATGGGGAGCACGAATAGTTGCCAGGGTTGTCAGATTACCTGTGATCAAGTGGCTGCAAAGGTGCCTTGGAAGTCCCTGGGCTTTTGGCGCCTGGGCAGTGAGCGTGGGCAGATGCAGTTTCCATCTGCACAGGCGTGCAGCTGTAACCATGCTGCATGGCAGGCGTGTGCGTGCTACCTCTGCTGCTGCTGCTTTTTGAAGGGAAGAGGAAGAGCTATAAATCCCTTAGCCAAGTAAATCCTCACCTACCTTGTAAGTCCTGCTGTCCCATTAATTATTTGTGGAAAAATGTTTTACCTCAAAGCACTGGATTGATGAAATAAAAGCAAAGCATTCAATTGTTGCATTTTTGGCAGTAGTTGGTAATGGTAAAGCTTCCTGATGTTACTAGTAAACTACAGTGTTATGTTGTGGTACTGCAGCTATTATTAAATGTGGACTAACACTGTCTTCCTAACAGTAGGGTGATTAGATTGGCACATGCACCAATTTCACAAAAATCCACATTAACTAGACTTAGTTTTGCTTTTCCTTTCTCTGGAAAGCTCATATAGCCTGGCCATGACTGTACATTTTTTTAATCTGCTACCTTCTTTAAGGCCTCTTTTGTCTTCCCTTGAAAGTAGGGCTTTCTTATATCACCCTTATGTGATCTTAACTTTGCGTGTCACTGATAATGAATTTGAACTAGACCTAGTTGAGAATTTTCCATCAGAATGAATTTCAACTAGAAATGTCTGTAAAACAAACTTTTCAAAGACAGAAATGTTACTGATTTTTTTAAAAAATATTTTCTAACAGGAAAATCAAAGCATACTGGTCTGTTGCATTTGGTTTGACCTGATTGACAGTATTTTATTTTTCTGAATTAACCTCAAGGATTTTATTTTTGAGTTAGCTGAAAAAGCAAAAGCAAAACTCTTGAAACAGTATGCCACACTGAAACTATTCTTGATAACAAGTGGTAAGTTTTGCAAAATTCTTTCCCCTGAAAAAAATACTGAGTGAATTTCTTCAAAAATAGCCAAGTTCTGAGTGACAGATGTAAGCACATTTTGCCTGTGTTTCTAAAGACTGTTCCAAAAAAGAATGTGCTTACAGGTATTTGGTCAAGTGTTGGGATGCTCCTGTCCTCCTTTTGTGAAGGGGACAAATACATTACTCAACACTTGTCAAACTAAGAAATAGCAAGCAAAGGAATATATATTTTTTTTAAAAGAAAGCTGCAACTTCTTCTAGTTCAGTAAAGCCTGGAGCTTGATGTTAGCTTAAATGCAACTAGAATAGAAGCCACAGGAACAAGTGAGAGTGTGGTATTGTCGTGTGCCAATACTAACGAGCAGTAGAAAATACTGGTAATCAAGACCGTGAAAGATCAGAAAAAGTTAACATGTTTATGCTTTTATTTATACAGCTATATCCAATTTCAAAGTTTTGTCTTTCTTCTTACAGAATGATCAGTCTATGCAAGATATGCAGATAATGGGAGGAGATGATCTTTCAAAGCTGACTGGGAAGGTTTGTTAATTTTAAATTTAAGAAAGAAAATACATTCACTAAAAATACTTGAGAAAAGCTGTATATTTTTGTGCATGGACTGTCACATACTGGTACTGGAATCAAAGAAATGTATTAAGCTCTATTAAATTGCTGTAATGCCATTGCTTTCGGATTGCAGATGCCCTCCATCCTAGTGTAAGGATTTTCCCATAGTTATACGTGTACCTTCAGTGAGATTGTGGGCAAAATTTGTGCTGGGATGCTTACCCTGAGCTTGTTTATGTTTTGAAGCCTTGTTTTTTTCTGCCTTTGATGGGTGCATGCATGCAAACTGCATGTCAAGTATCCCTGCTGAATTCAGCAAATGAGGACTTAAATACAAATTTGCCTACTGCACGAAGTTTGGTTGTGGAACCTTTCACTCAGATAATCAAATGGGATTTTTTCTATTTCAGCATCAGGCTGGCTGTATGACTGAATTTGGTTTGCACTATGCTTGAACATTGTGGTGACAAAAGAGAGTGGTTTGAGTCAATGAAAAGGCTATTTTCATCCAACCATGGTAACACAAAGCAGTACTTTGAAAAGGAAGGAAGGCTGATTTCATTAGGCAAATGGTCTACATAGAAAATGGTGAGAAATGGATTCTTTACTTATGCATTAAGGCAACACAATACTTATCTTGTCATTTGTACTGTACGTGCAGTTACTGTTTTATTAGCTGGCACTAAATAATATCAGTTTCTTCAAAGCACTCATATGTGGTACTATCAAACTCTGGCTTTGTTGTACTATAGCACATAAGAAAAAGAAGAGAAAAACTTAAATTTAAATATTTCATTAATATTAAATAGGTTTTGATGCAACTAGAACTTAAATGAAAAAAATGCTGTTATACTTGAAATACTGTAGCGCTACGTACATCCTCAATTTGCACTTCTAAATACTCCTGCTGGGTATTTGTTTCCAAATTATCACTAGAGCGTTAATCATGTTCTTGGGATATATTAATTCATTTGCTACTTTCTAATATTCAAACACCAGAGCTAAGTGTTTTCCTATGATGATTTTGCATATGTTTCTCTACCTCACAGGCAGAACTGGCAGTGCAGCTATTCATCTCACCTGACATTTCTCTTTCTGAGATAATCTAAACACTTTCTAAGCTTTCAGGCCCAGCTACCCTTCCCCATCTTTCAATCCCAAGTTTTCTTGATGAATGTTTTCAGTGATTAATATCTTTTCCAGATACAAACTTTCTAGTATCATTTGAATTCACTGGGGAAAAACTTTTTTTTTTTTCAGGACTTTGTGTGTGTCTCGGGATCTTGGGTAGATGTGAAGGGGCTGGTTTGGGAATGAAGGTGGTTGCTGACCAGGAAGGGAGCCCAGTGCTGGAAGCTGGGTGTGGAAGGACTGAAGCAGAGCAGGAAGGGAGGGCTGGGACTGCCAGGGGAACAGACTTGCTGAAAGGGCATGTTTGGTGGTTGTATGTGTGGTTGTCTGTGACACAGCTGTTGTATGAATAATTACATGGCATTTTCAATATAACATGTGAGAATGAGGGTTCCTTAACACTGCATTTACTTACTGAAAAGCTGGGACACAAAGCTTGAGCTCAAATGTTCATACTTAGACATCTAAAGTTGGATATATGAAGGAGTGGCCTTATGTCCACGGATGCCAACTCCTCCATCTGTTGTTGACTTAAGCAATTAGTGCAAGTATTCAGCACATTTTACTAATCAGCCATTTGCAGACTGATTCAGAGCCTCCTACAGTCAGTGTAGATCTTTCCTTAAAGTGTTTTTGAGTATCTTCGTTTAGCTGCTGGCTTTTAAAACGTCTGGCTTTAGTAACTATTGTAAGTCACTGAGTGAATTAGTGGAAGACTTACTGGCAGAATTAAACTTCCCTGCTTTTAAGTGAGCTAGGTGCTTCTGCCTGCTTGGAGTACTTATGAAGAAAAGATTGTAATTACATTGAAAAATTAATATGCCAGGTTAAATCCTGTTAACTGATTATGGAAGGTATTTTCAAAAATGCTGTTCTATAACTGTTTTTTTTTCTGAGAAAGCTTAAAGTATGAAAAAAATTCAAAAGCTAATTAAAAAGAACCTAAGGATAATAGCTCTTCAGAAGGAAGACTATCTGCTCTGTACTTCTCTGCTATACGCTTTTGTTTATAAAAATATTATAAGCCTGGGAAAAATATATAATGAAAAAGATAAATACTCTGAAAGAGAGGAGAGTTAGCATACAGACCCAAACTGTTACCTGAAGAAAGTAATCCACAATTTGAAATTCTTCTGTGAAGAGGTTCACAGAGGCAAGAATGAAGATTTCCATGGCTTGAATCATTAATAAGCGTACTTGAAGAATGACTCTTAATATAGCTTAAGACTCTAATGCTTTGTAACTATAATTTCTATGCAGAAAAAATATAATTTCAAAATATCTTTGTAATCACCTTCTAAATGGTAGACATAAAATTTCTCAGTAGCTGACTTCTTAGTTAAGTAGCTGCGTACTTTAAAGCTGAAATGCTCATTTGGGTAAAAATTTTCATTAACATTTGTAAAGAGGAAAAAATTTTGAAAACAGGGAGATAATTAATAACTGTCCAGAAAACTAGAGGCACTATTCCAAAGCAAAATGGCTATGAAAATTACTGTAAATTAGGTGAAAGAACAAATAATATAACCCAGTTTAGTATTAATACTGTAATCATTCTGTATAATACTCTAAAAATTAAAAGCTTATTTTAAAGTATTTGTGCCATTTTAAACAAAGTACATTTTAAAACATATAGAAACTTCAGTAGATTCAGCAGTACTATAGTTGTGAGTTGTCACTGCCATTTGCCTCTTACACATTTATGGGTGTGTATTTTGTCCCAAGAACTTTGGAGCTGGTTAGGTAGTCCAAAGTCTCTACTGACAGGAATCATTCTGTATATCAGTCAATATGTAGTATGTCCTGTAACCATTCAAAAAAGCTCCTATACCACTTTGACTTGTCTCCTTGCAAATGAGAAGAGTTAGACAAAATCATAAACTTAAGGTTTATATAATTTTAATTTAAAATAATTTAAAATAATTATTTATTGCAGTTTTATGATGTATTTGATGTCAAAGTTAGATCCATATATTTTTGTCGTTATCACTATCTCTATGCAATGGTGAATGTGAACAAAATTAATCTTTCTTATTTGTTAGGTTAATAAGAATTTATAATTAAAATAAAGTAGTCGTGCAGTTAGTATGATACAATTATGGAGCGAGTGAATTTCTGATATTCCATCTGTCTGTAATATGGATCAATGCTTATATTCTTCATGAGGGACTATTCCCCTTTTTCATATTAAGTACACCTTGTTGACAGCCAGTGGTTTTGGCATTCTCAGACAAGTGGAGAAGGTAATAAGTAGCGATCAAGAAATATATTCTCTCTGCACTTCATTGTGTTAGTTTGAGCCCTCCATCACTACTCTGATGATCTCCTAAAATGACTGATCATGTCAGAAAGAGGTTTCACTCAGAGGAAGATATCCACTATGCAGCACTTCTCATGTCCTTCTGGCAGGATTTGTGCTATAAATAATGAGCTATTTCTGCTCATTTTCTCTTCAAAATGAGAAAAGATTAAAATAGATGTGGATCAGCCCAGCAGAAAAGATTAAAATCGGACATTCATGACCTTTTCTAGAACCCTGTAGAAAGCTCCTACTTAGGTGTCTAATTTCTCAAAGTCTTTCATATAATTTTCTGACATCTTGATGAAGTGTTAGTATATGTGCATTTCATTCCTATGCATACGGTAAAACGATTTCACTTCTCACAGCAGTCCTTGTAGCTTCCTTTGGACCTCTTCACTGGAACTTGATGCATTGTTGTTTAACCTTTGTTTGTTGATGATTCTTCAGCCCTATGGCACTGCTTCTTCAAGCCTAACTTAAGGTGTCATAAAATCTTTCTTTTGTTTAATCAGAAATACATGACGTTCCCCAAATACAATGCTAAGAAAGCTAGTACTGCAGCTGTGATGACTAAACTGATAATCTGTTAACAATTCAGTTTGAAGAATCACATTAACAATTTATATATTTCTGATTATACGTTGTACACATGAAAAAAAGTGTCTTTAGAAATAATCTAACTGAAAATGCAGACTTCTGAAGGGAAATTTAACTAAAGGGAATGAAAATACACTATTTTGTAGCCTTCCACCTGCCCCCACCATAAAAAAAAAAAAAAAGAAAGAAATAGATTTAGTTAAAAAGGGGCTGTATTTTTTTTTTAGTCTTTTGTATTTTTTACAATGTGCCTTCATCCATGGAAATGGATGTATAAAAGAACTCACCTTTTCCAGCGACTGTGTATTCATGCATGCTTTATAAGCTGGAATAACATAACTAACAATATGTTACGTGTGTTCACAAATAGTTTAAGAATAGTTCTATCCAAGAAGAAGAGAGGAAGGAACTCAGGACACCAGTGGGGACTCAAAGATAAAAGTATTTCCAACATTCCGAATTTCCATGTATTTTCTCCACTTGTAAGAGCACCATTACCACCATACTAAATAGGATGAAAGGTCTCTCTAGGCTTGTATCATCTCTTCACCAGCAGACAACTGGCATTTTATTAGGGAGAGGATACATGAAACACAGCAAGACACTTCCAAAACCAAGTTACATCTGGACTATCATTTTGGATACATTCAGTGCCAAAACTGTTATCCATGTCTGTGTCATTTCTTTGTAACTCCAGTTACATCTCTTGTCCCACAAGATCCTATATCAAGGAGTTTCATAATTAAGTAGCATGTGAAAAAATTAATTTGCCTTTTTGAATTGTTTTTTTTTTTTTTTTAGTACAGTTATTTGGCTTGATCACAAACAGAGGTTTGTTTAGAGATTCCTATATTTTAAGATCCAAGAGCACCATTATTCTTGTCTGAACTACTGGGTAATTATAGATTGAAGGGTCCCAAGTGGTAATTTCCTCATTGTGCCTAGTTTCTCTTTTGAGCTACCAACTATTTTGGTTTAAAGACTTGATGGAGAAGCCTCTATACTACAGGCATGTTTTACCAACAATCAACTGTCATCACTGCTAAAATGGTGAACCTCATTTTCTCTTACGAATTCGGATAGCTTTTTGCCTTTCACTGTTGCCTTTTTTAATACCTTTGCCTACTAGATTGAGCAGCTTGCCATTATCAAACTTATATTGCCATATGGTTGCATATTTGCCTGTCATCCAGTCATTACTTAAGCTTCTTTTAGGTAAACTAATACATTGGGACCCT
This sequence comes from Pterocles gutturalis, assembly GCF_000699245.1. Classification (NCBI taxonomy): domain Eukaryota; kingdom Metazoa; phylum Chordata; class Aves; order Pterocliformes; family Pteroclidae; genus Pterocles; species Pterocles gutturalis. The sequence goes on along the minus strand of NW_010127382.1, from coordinate 40,620 downwards.
GCTGGAAAGTACTGGCATACTGTAGGATGTAATGAGACAAGGTTTGAAGGTAGAATTAAAACAGGAAATTAATACTAGGCAATTGATATAGTTGGAAGAAACAAAATTTCAAGCATGCAGATCCTTCTGTTGGTCTGAACAGAATCAGCAAACTTCAAGCCAAGTACAGATTGGGAGACCTTCTTAATTTTGACCTAATGTGCTAATCAGACGATTTGGAAGAAAAAAGTGATTGCCCTACATGATCACCTGCCCTATGACCAAAGCAGTAGATAAAAATGTTAAGAATTCCTCTGAGCTAAAATAAGAGAGCAAATTATCAGCTGTGGAACACTGATAAATGAGTTGGAGGTCAGCTGCAGTGGAAGAATATAATGTGTCATAAAGCCAGTATTTTATTGAGTCCATGATTTCTAGTGCATGCAGCAGTTCTGAATTTTTGTTCCCAGGCTCAGCTGTTGAAGGTATTTTGTGGTCTCTTTGAGGTTGAGGCTGAAAGGTCGAAGTTCTTTTGTAAAAAATGCTCTCCCACTGGGAACTGGGCTGTTAATTAAATGAAAGCTATTACTTCCTGCTACAAACCTTACTTCACTGTAAGATCTGGGTTTTTTCCAGCTCTCAAATTATTGTTCTTTTTTCAGTCTTAAGTTCTTTCTGGTTCTGGGTTTTTTTTTACTGATTTTTTTTCAAATATGTGTGCATGTTATTCGACTGATTTGATGCTGAAACATATGAGGACAAAATATCCTCTTTGTGTACCTACCTGATTTTCTTGCTATATATGCAAGGGCTGCGTTTGTCCTCTTAGCTGTAGTATTGCATTAAGTATGGTTGTTTATTTAATTACTTAAGTAGAGTTTCTGCTTTCCAGGAAATGCTCCTTTGCAAATTTGCAATTTATCATTTTACCATGTTAAAATTTTACATGTTGTCTGAATTCAAAGACAGCCTTTCCCTCAAACTCTTATTCAGTGCTAATTTCAAAGCACTGCTATTTCATAGCAATTTTCCTTTTAAATCAGTCTTCTAAATGGAACATAAAATCAAATCTAGAAAAAAATGTTATTCTTTTCCAGGAAGGTGAAATAGTTTCCATAGCACTTACTACTGTCAGGCAGGAGGCATACATGGTCTCATTACTCTGCTTGGTCTTGTTAGCTGACATTGTTCCATTTATTACTGACCTGTGGGAAGATAAACAGTAGAAATGTATTGACTCAGTGCCAGCATGTTTTTCAGCTTATTACAGGTCAGGATTTTTCTTACATGTATATAATAACAACCTACTTTTTTCTCATGTATGAGATCATGTGGCTTTGAAAAGCAGTAAACTACAGATTTTCATTTTTTGCAGGTTTCCAGTCCATTATTAAAAAATTTTAAATTCACATATATGTTGAAATTTATGATAAAAGTGAAAGTGTCTCTTTAACATGAGAGACAAATTCACATGGAATGAAGGGATTAGAAGTTGTTTCTTTTTCATTTTACTTCATTTTACACAGTACTAATATTGTCAAAAACCTTTTGCTTTTCCCAGATGTCCCAAGACATTCTGCTATGAACCATTTCTACTACAAACCATTTCTACTACTGTCTAAAAAAGGATATGAGAGCACAATTTTTTTTTATGTGTAGATCCAGTTCACACCACAAATATTATTTCTGCTCAGTGCAAATGTCCATGTGCAGTCACAAGTTTTGTGCACCCCTGATTACTCAAAACTGGAGAATTTTAAACTTTACAGCACCTTGCATTTAAAAACTCAGAGTACGATTTTAGGGACAGTGCTCAGGATAGGTGGCTGGTCGAGGGAGTTGACTGTCCCACTCTACACCACACTGGTGCATACCGTGTGCAGTTTGGGACACCTCAGTATAAGAAGGACATCAAACTACTAGAGTGTGTCCAGAGGAGGGCAGCCAAGATGGTGAAAGGTCGTGAGGGCAAGACTTATGAGGAGTGGCTGAGATCACTTGGTTTGTTCAGCTTGGAGAAGAGAAGGCTGAGGGGTGACCTCATGGCAGTCTACACCTTCCTCAAGGTGGGCAGCAGAGGGGGAGGTGCTGATCTCCTCTCTCTGGTGACCAGTGATAGACAGGAGGAAACGGAATGCAGGTGTGTCAGAGGAAGGTCAGATAGGACATTAGGAAAAGGCTCTTCACTGAGAGGGTGGCTGGTCACTGGAGCAGGCTCCCCAGGGAACTGGTCATGGCCCCAAGGCTGTCAGTGTTCAAGAAGCATCTGGACAATGCTCTTTGTCATATGATTTAGTTTTAGGTGAGGAGCAGGGAGTTGGACTCAATGATCCTTATGAGTCCTTTCCTACTTGAGATATTCTATGATTCTATATTGCACCAGCATACTTCCTGCCAACTGCCTGGTAGAAAGAGCTGTAAACACAGGATGAATCACAGTCATCCATATCTGTCAGCTCCCAACCATCCTTCTGGTCCATCAGCAATGAAGGCTGCTGATTCTCTTGCAACAACTCAGTAGAAAGGTGTTTCAGTCTCTGAGAGATGAGCCACCACCCCTTCTTTATTTTCTACCATATGAGAAATTTTTCCAGGATGTTTTTTTAAAAACTGACTGTTCTCAGTGTCTCACTGTAAGATATATGAGCACCATTATTAGATTCCTGGGCATACTTCAGGTTGTATTGGTGAAGCTGGCTCTACTCAGAAATTAAGCCATCTTCAGTCTAGTCAACATGTCAGTAAATATTCCTATTTCTTGTTCTGCAAGCTCTGAAAATAGACAGAGAATATCAAATGCATGCCAGAAGGCTGGATTACTTTTCTTTTCATGTGGTTTCCTCCTCTGCAATTGCCTCAGATATATCTGAAAGGACAAAACAGTCTTGATCTATGTGGTACAGGAGCTTCAAACACACGTAGTTGAAAAAAGATCTTTTCTTCAGCGTCCTTTAGCTTCCTATCATTTGTCCAGCTATCAGTCACTGCTGTAGCACCACAAGCTGATGAGTTTCACCAGTCTCCTGCCCATCAGCTGACAGGTGTATTTCATGGTGAAGCTGAATAAGGTCTTGCAGGTAACTGTGGCCTTTCCCAAGATGTGCTGGGTGCAGCCAGCTGTGCATTTAGGATGATGGTGACATTGTTGATAATGTACCAACTTGTTGTATGCATTGCATTCTTTTATCTTCTTCTTTCCATCTGCTCAAGGATAAGCTAATCTATTTCAACCAGATTTAGTTACACATCAGCACTACCTAGTCTTGGATACTGTGTGTCAAAATATTTCTTGCCAGTTGTTTCTCTGGTACCCTGCAATGCCATCCCTTTTCTGGGACTCTTCTATCAGTAGCCTGGTTCAACAGGAGAAAGGTAGGGAATAGGCAGCATTACAGTCAGTTTCCCAGCACATCATGTAGTTTTGTAGGAGATCGTTTCTGGTACCAGAGGACTGCAAACTATTTTGAATGCCTTCAGTCTGTGTTTCCTGACCTAGACAACTGCCTGATTAAAGGGACTTTCAAAGGACCAAATCTCCCAATGCATAAAATTTGCAGCTGTTGGACTCCTTGACTCTGAGGATAAGAGGCAAGAATAACAAAATGCTGGTCAGACAATTTCAGAGTCCACCAATATCCTTCCTTCCCAAGTTAGTCAATAAATATGAGATCTTACACTTCAGCTGAAGTCATGTGCAGGTGACTATCACTCTTGTGGCCAGACAAACCCTTCAGGCATGTCTGGATCTGTATTAATCTTCTTTCCTCCATATGAGTCATTTGTGATAAGGAAATGTAGACAAGATTAAATTTCTATTAGACAGATGTATAACTGGTTGGAAAGCTGTTCTCAAGAAACAGTTAATTATGCTTCACTGTCAGACAGGATGCATTAAAGCATGTTCTCCAGGGACTATACAATATTTAATTCATGATTTAAAAGATGGAATTAGCATTTAATACTAGTGATACTACCTGGAAAAATGCTACAAGATAGTATTATGATTTTAAGAAATTATTTTAAGAATTTGGTTCCAAGAATGACGTGAAGGGACAATAAATATGAATACTAACTTCTGCGTTTATGCAGAAACTATCTTTTGCATAAACACAAGTGAGGAAGGACTGACTAAGCAACAGTTCTGAACTGGAGATGATAGGTGGATCACAAGTTGCTCATGAGACAGCAGCATACCTTTATAAAATATGTAACTGTTGTACTGGGATATAAGTAGAAAGGAAGATTATTTGTAAAGCATAGGAAGTGGTTCTTTTATTCTTCTTGATACAGGAAAAGGCTTCTCTCTGGTTTGGGACACCACAACTGGAGAAGGATTCTGACCAACTGGACAGGTTCAAGAGGAGAACAAAAGAATGATCAAAAAGCTAGAAAATATAACTTGTGAGAAAATATTGAATAAATCTGAAGAAGAGGAAACTGAGGAAATAAATTTGTCTTCAAAATATAGAAGAAGTTAAAAAGAGAAGAAAATAAAGCTTTTTCTATGTCCACTGCAGAACAAGTTCAGGTGAAATAGCAACAGAAGATTTCTAACTCTATTTTTGCTCTTAGATAATGAGGCACTGAGACACATTGCCTGGGAAAGTTCTGAAGTCCTCATCATGTTCAAGAACAGGTAAATCAGATATCTGTGAGGGATAGTTTTAAGTTGATTCTTTGGGCCAATAGAATAGTCTTGATGACTTTTCATGCTCTCCTCAGCCCCATTTTCTATTAACATCTATGATTTTTTTCTCAAAAGTTAATTAGTAAGATCTGCTCCTCCCAATTCCATGGCCAGGGAGGCTGCTGTCCCCTCATTCTGTCTGATTTTCTGATTTCCACTTGTGAGTAGGCAAGAGAATCCCTATTGCTGCTCATGATAGGATAGCTGAAGCAGCTGTGGTAGCAAAGAAACATATTTGTCTATCAATGAAATGTCCCAGGACTATGCTTTTCTCTCAGTGTGTCATGAGCCTGTGTGTACTAAATGACCTGTGTCACTTGGGGCCCCTACCCACACCTGTGGGCACAAGAGCCCCAGTTCAGCTCAACCCTGGGCTTTTCATCCATGCCTGAGCTATGCAGTGAGGGTACTGATCTTCAGCTCAGCTACAGCCATGTCGGTATGTTACCACAGATGTTGATCCAGACCCTAACTCACAGGCTGACTTCCCAGCTTGACCTCAGATCTGCCTCATCACCATGAACTCCTCTGATGATATGCACTCGTGGCTGAACAAGTCTCAGGTCTGCTCACTTCCCTCACTGAGGCACTGTGGGGCTGGGCCCTGGCTGGCGAGGCCCCTCATCACTGACTGTGTTATTGCAATTAGCTCATGGCCACCCTTCACTCGGGGAGCAACCGGCCTTTGCTGAACCCTGACAAGGTCTGCTAATGCAGGACTTTGCAGCCCTCTGCCGTGTCAGTTTTGCTCTGTCCCATCTCATGCCATAGCTGCTGGATAGGTCTTGTCACCAGAAGATCTGTGATTTTCTTTGGTGGGAAAGTTCTTGTCAACAGTGTGAAGAGCAGCAGGAGATGCACGAAACTGGCAGAATGGGTCAGGATGTCAGGCTGATGTCAGGTCAGCCTCTCCTACCAGGTGCCACTCACAGTCATCCTGGACTGTTTGCTGGTACAAAAGGAGTTAATTTCTGTCTTTAGTTTTGGTGATGTTCTTTCCTTGTCAAGTCTTCAGCTCTCCCTATATCATATATATATATATATGAGTGTGTGTGTATACATACACACATAAATATTTACATGTATCACCAGCTGTGCCAGTTTCCTGGGAGGTGGTTAAGCCATCCTGCATGTAATCAATCTTCAGGTGTCCACTGACTGAATCAGGTTATTTGCTTATGCCTCAGACCCAAGTGTCCTGGGCTAGCCTTTGGAAGTTTTTCCTAGTTAAGACTTCAGCCAGGAAGCCAGATGAGAGCCAAACCCTTTTTGGATCCAAATGGCTTCCTTCCAGAACATGTGTTCCTGCACACCTCTCATAAGCTTCTCCCAAACAGTTTTGGTCTCTTCATGTTATCTAGTGGACTGACATACTTCCATTCTTTCTCGAAGGAAGAAATTTCCAGAGGTGTTTTTGGACTTTTGTTGTTAAGAGGCCTTTGACTTTTTACCTCCACAGAACCAGGTCTTTCAGATACAGAGTTGTTTGTGTCAGCAGCTGAGAGGTTGAAAGTCAGGAGTGCCAAGCAGGATAACCACCAGTGAAACCTGTTATGAAAACGCCAAAAAGGAGCCACCCTCCAAAATTAATACACATTCCATCAGAGCTCAGTCTAAATTAGTGGCTTTCTTGGGTGATATATCCATTGCTGACATCTGCTGAACTACTACCGGGAGTTCCCTCCACACCTTTACCAAGTGTTTTGCCATTTCAGAAGCATCCAGGTATAATACAGTGTGTGGTAACATGTTTTTGCAGTGGTTGATGCATGAAGCATGCTATGACTCCCTACACTGTGATTGTTAGGAATCACTGCAGTATAAATATAAATATGGATAATCTGTATTAATAATTTCTGTTTTGAAGATTAAAAAAATATTTACGTACCAGTTAATGAAACTGTCAAAGGTGTGCTGTTTATGACATGCTCCCTTCACTCACTACTTCTCCATGGTGTCTGAGTCTTTCTCAGAACTCTCAGCCTTAGTATTCTGTGACAGAAAAGGAAGCTAGATAGTCTCCATGTTATGAATGTAGCAAAGCCAACAAGCCTGATAGAAAGGAAGTGGAATGTAAGCTAGTCTGGTGAATACTGCGTGGATATGAAGCTATCTGTCTCAAGTTTTTTCAGGACATACAATGTGCACACGTATGTAAGATGTATACACAGATACAGGTATTTGTGAAAAACTTTCGTCTTGCTATTGCAGGTTTCAGCTCAGAAAGTAGATCTTAATGCAAGATAGTAAGAGTCCGTCCTTTTGAACATGTACATGATAATGCCCACTAATAAACAGAGATTGATTTCTTCTAATAAGAACATTACTTCTTATTACTACATTTAGTAGAAGATCAGAAATCACCTTAGATACTGTGATTCCTGGAACAGCGATGAACCATTTCAGCAAAAAGATCAGCCTGTGTGATCATGCTGTCATAAGGCTTGACATCACTGCTCTTGACTGGACCACTCCCCTTCTCTTCAAGTAATACTACTGATTTCAGCAGCAGTATTTGAAGAGAAAGAGGGTGCGTCACAGTATGAGAATGGGTGGTACAACTTGTCCTGTAATCCTTTACTGTGAAATTGCTGGGGGGTGGGAAGGCAACAGCATTTATTTCAGAGTAAGAATAATATTGCTGAAGTCTCTTATTAACATTGGAAATAATATTTTAGTGAACTATAGGGAACACTGTAGTACATGGCCATGGCTAGACACACTGGAATGAAGTGAAGCTCATCACCTTTGGATGTCTTCCATCTAATTTTATTCTCTGAAGCTACATCTGTTCTTGCACAAAGAGGAGGATAATCTAGGCAGATCTGGATAAAGTCGTAGCCCCTGACTGCAGGGCTTGCTCTTATGGCTGGCTCTTTTTCAGGGCACAAAAATGAAAGAGTCCTGTGGCCTACCATGTTGTATGTATGCACATGGACCTACCTATCTTCATTTTACTTTTGCAAATGTTTGTTTCTTTTAGTTTGTGAATATTGTGTAATGTTTTTTCATTTTGTTTTTTTTTCTTTCAGAATGTTCTAATTGTGGAGGTAAGTTGGGTGCTTATGTCATATTGTGCTTAGTTAAAATCACATAGTCAAGTCATGATGGTGTGTTCAGTTTCTAAAACCTGTCTGTGTTTATGCTTCTGTAGCTGGGAGGTGGTGAAGAAGGAGAGGGATTGATTTGCTTAATGACTTCTCAGTCTTTTTGTATCTGCATGACGGATCAAACTACATTGCTGCCACTCTAATTTGCGCTCTGCCTTGTGATACCCAGGAGTCTTTGTTTCTGCATCATTTGATTTGTCCTTTCTATGGTTTCATCAACTCCTGTTCTGCAAGTTGTTCTGTTCCTTGGAGGACAAGGAACCAACTGCAGTGACACCCTGCATTTCTCAGTTGCATGACTTTGAAATAGTAGCACAGCCCTGAAGACAGTTTACATGCTGGTTGAGAATGTCAGTCAGTCCCTCAAGCCCCTGTGACTCTGCTCATTAGCATTGCATCCTGCAGTGTCCCCTGGGAGGGCCCATCGCAGATATGTTGCTGACATACATCAACAGTGTTCAGTTGTAGAGGAAAAGAATGTGTCACCTCACTGGTGCTGCACATTCTCTCTTAATGTAGGTGATTCTCTTTTAAAATGTTGGAAAAGCAACTGGGATGGTTAGAGAGCATGTCCAGATGTGACTGGCATTTTGGGCCCAGTCTGCTTGTGTGGGAAGTAAGCTGGATGGTGTAATGAAGGAAATGCATGAACACTGGAATGTCTTTTCTTAGCAAAGGAGGGAAAACTATCATCAGACACAGAGATGGCTCGTTAACCGAGTAACTGCTATGAGCTCTGTATTTGCTAATGCCAACTGCTGTAACAGAAATGGAAAACATCCCCAGCAAATTTTGTTAGTGCTGTTAGATAGCTGGAGAGCAGCTAATGAAAAGTCCACACCCACAATGTTCAGGATCAACGGCTGCTCTCCATGTCATCGTCAGTTTTGTAGCCAGGTATCTACTGATCTCATTCAGATCAGGTTGGGTACAGCAGCTCTGGAGAATACTCATTGGTACTGGACTAATGTGAGCTCAATTATGACCTTTTTTGGATGTGGCTAACAACACACTGGGAAAAATACATCATTTCCACAAAATAATAATATGGAATTGCTTAGTCATTGTCCAGATTTCCTCTTTTCAGCTTTCCTTTGTTTTTTACTTATTCTGTTTGTCATGTTTTGTAAGGATATTGTTGGAACTGGAAGGACTATGAAGGTTCTGCTTAATAATATAGAAAAATACAAGCCAAAAATGATTAAAGTGGCAAGGTGAGTAAAACAATCACAAAACTTAGTAATTAATTAGCCTAGCCCAACATATTTTCCAGCAGAGGTTCCCATTCTGAGATCCTGCTTTAATTCAATGCTGCAGTATCGCATGGGGAGCTTTGGAGAGAAGCTGCGTGACTCAGTAAGAGGAGGATGGAGGAAAGGAGGGGAAATGCTTTTATATTGCTCTGCAGTGGCAATGACCCTTCAGCCTTCTCAAGGCTGGCACTGATTGACTTTGAGGGGGAACAGACCCATCTCTTTCCTGCCATCAGGACATTTTCAGGAGGAGAAGCAGAACAAGAACAGTGATTCACGTAGCTCAGAAGTTTTTTGATAAAGGGAATAGTTTTTATTCATGTTATTCAGGTAAATATCTAGAGTTACATGGTTTTTATTTTGTTTTTAATTACAGTTTGTTGGTGAAAAGAACATCTCAGCCTGATGGGTACAGACCAGATTGTAAGTGTTGTTGTGAAAATCTGTACATAACAGTACAAGATGCTACCACTGTTCTACCACTTGCCTTACGTATCATTCTATGGACTGCTAGAAGCATTGTAAAATATCAGTTGTCAATAGGAGTATGGGATGTAATGGAAGGATTTGTATAATTGTGGTTTGGAAAGCCTAGCCTCTTTACAGTCTGAGGTTTTCTGCAGAGTACAAACTTTACAGAGAAGTTATGAAAGGGTTTAATTTTATCCATTAAAGGTGAGTGTGTTATCTTCTGTCTCTGACAAACTATATAGAAGAGAAAGTCCATTTCTTATTTTCCTTCCTCATTGTGTCTCTTTAGAGGAGCCAAAGGATTCCATCTGAACATGAAAGGTGTTTTATGGTGGCCTAGTTATTCACAAGTTTTACATTTTCATAACAGAATAACATTTTTTATTATTTTTTGAAAAGTATTATTATTGTTTAAAGGGTAAACAATTATATTATAATTAAATCTCACCCCCTAAAAAGCAAAAGATAAATTGGGCTTTTAAAACTTCCTCCTGCTGCTCTGTTTGTGTCACACCAGCACCACTTCCCTCTGAATTGTTGGTACTTGTACTGTGCTATGATGAAGCTGTAAATGGACCAATACCAAGCTATCGTCATTTTAGACTTATTAGAATAAATGATGTAATAACAGGTATATAGCTAAATACTGAAAAGAATAGATCCTTCTAGAAGAGATCAGCCAGTATTTGCTACTGAAGAAGGCTCTGGTCAGCGGAGCTGGGGAGCAGGGTAGAACGAGAGTAGGCAAGTGAGTACCAGGAGGCAGCATGAAGGGTCTTGATTTGGGATGTGGGAGAGAGGGATACTTTGTGAAGCTAAAGTTACTCAGTGTTGGGCATGCCCCCGTAGTTTTAGACCAATAATCTGAATGGTGACCCAAACATTTTGTTGTACAACTTTTTTACAGTGGTATTTTTAACATTTAGAATTTAATCCAGTAAATTAAAGTATGTATTTGACTGGATCCACTTATGTTAAATGTATAAAAAACAATAAAATTACTTCATGAAGGGTAGCTTAATATTCTTTCTTTAATAACTTTTTTAATTAAATAAAAAGATCTCTCTTGTAAATAATGGACAGTGCTGTGTCATTTCCTCACCCAAATTCATCATTTCAAAGTGTCTATTACCCATAGTTTTTAACAATTGAATAAATTCCTTACTTAAACAGCTGTAAAATTTTTTATGCTGACCTATTTTTGTGTCCATAAGGTTGTGTTTTTCTCTAGTTACTTAGTGAACAATTTGGAAAGAATCTAACTTGGTTTATAGAGTGCTGATACTGCAGAGACATTCACACTCAAAAAGATATGTGCCTATGCTTAGCTTCAACTGTGTGAATTGAATGATTCAGCTACACTGCATGCATTTACTTTGTCAAGCATGTGCATGAGTCTTCATAAGGTTGGGGCTTTAATTTAAAGAAGCATTTGACATGCTTTGGTGGCATAATATGCAAAACAGTTTTTGCTATTCTCAGAAGAAAATATATGTCTCTAAAAGTTACTTCTGAATTAAAATTGTACATTTTTTTCATCATTAGTGTCATACTGGACAGTTGTCATCATACACATATATCAATGGAGCTTCCAAACATAGGCAGAATTTTCCAGCTCTGATTTTGGCTTCCTGCTGTAATGTGTCTTTTGTGCCACTGATGAATGTACACAGCTCTCCTACTGTCCACCGACTATTCACATTCCTGTCACAAATAGTCTGTGAGCGAGAACTGGTTATAGGGCTTCTGCTGGCCTTGATGTTTCAGAGACAAAAGTAACATAACCTCAACTGACTACATATATCTATAGTTCGGTGTCAGAGAACCAACACATGAATTTAAGGGCTATAATTGACACTGCTCGTGTATTGATGGTGTTTGTTATTTGTCTCAATACAGATTACGGATTTGAAATTCCAGATTTATTTGTGGTAGGTTATGCCTTAGACTACAACGAGCACTTCAGAGATTTAAACGTAAGTTTATTTAAAAAAAAATAGTTCTACAATGTCACCATTTCACTTTTCCAGGGTGTCTTAAATACCCCATAACTTGCCTTGTCCCTGGGGCCTTAATGTCATGGTTGGGATCCTTTCAGTAAGTCAGTGTAGAGCTCCCTGCAAAACCTCAAATAATCCAAAGGAGTCACTGCTCAGCACTGTGAGTGGTTCCTTCCCATCTCTTCCCCCTTGAAAGTGGAAGTCATACCTCTGCTACACTTCCATCTTCTGTGAGCCTAGGATTTCACAGGCCCACCATTCTCAGTACGTGCAAAGACAGCAGTAAAATGTGAAACACAGCTACAGTTCAGATAGGTTTGGACTTTTATGGCTATGTTGCCTGGCCCTTTTCTCAGCAAGACAGCAATGGAAAAAGGGTGCAAGCCTTGCCTTTGCTTCCTGTGGTACTCCCAGGGGTGGACCTCAAAGCTGGGAATTGCAGGTGGGAAAACTTGCTGTAGCTAGAAAGTGAAAACAGAATTCAACTCCAGGTCTCTGGAAATGAAGGGGTAATTCCAAGATCACTAGATTGGTCAAGCAAAAGTATTTCTGAACAATTCATTAATAATGAATAATGTAATCAGCTGTGCTGTTGCAATCAGTGGTTTTTTTTTTTTCAGCACATATGTGTCATCAATGATCATGGCAAAGCAAAATACAGAGTCTGAAGCAGTAACATCCTCACCTGAAGATCTGTAAGCCAGTGAAGCAGAAATTTGACTACACTCCCTCAAGCATCTCCCAGAAGAGCGGCTCAACTGACTTGTGTTTATTTCAACTCAATATAATAATGGGTTTACTCTAGAGATACTGATTAATATTTACAGAAGTGAGAGCTCTTATCTAAAATGTGAAGTAGAAGGTTTTTAAAGTTACTACTTTTTAAAGTATTAAAATTACTACATAAGATGCCTTTTTGCTAATAATTTGTCTGCCTCAAGTCTTGCTGTGAATGCATCTTTTCTTCCCTTAGTCCATCATTCTACCCATTGCAAATCACTGTGTTGCATGACATCATTCAAAAATGCCATTCTGTGTGTGAAGATTATTTACCAGAATTTTATTGACTTCAGCATCCCTTTAGACTTAGTCAGATATGCTGCTGCCAAATTGAAAATTTTATTTTTATTTAATTCCACAATTCAAAAGTTTCAGCTGAAGGTGTATGTTGTATGATAGTACCTTTCTAGCAGTTCATTACACTCCCTTCCAAACAGAAGTTTTAGCTCTCAGAATGTGCTGAATTAGAGTGCTGGTACAAAAAGAACCTTTGCAAGACACTGTTGATCTGAAATTGGAAGTTATAATGGTTTTGGTATGTCATGTAGCCATAGATCTAACCTGTTTAATGTGCTGAATTTTAATCAAGACCAAACAATGCCAGGCAGGTTTCAATTTCTGCATGGTATCCTCTTACTTCTGTAGGACACAAACAAATTAAAAAAAATAACATGGTATTCTCCTGAGCATGTATTCTTAATTAAACCTCATTAAGCACAAAAGTTTGATGCTAGGCAGACAGTTATTCAGTTATGATTTGATTTTTGTAGCATGTCTAAGTTGAGACTTATTGATGAATACTGTAGACTCTAGAGATTCCTTCCTTCCCTTTTAAATCATGTTTGAAGAAGTTTGATAATTTACATGCTACATTAAGGGTGAAAAATTTAATTCTGTACTGTATGTAACTGTTCTCAACTTCCCAAGGGAAGCCAATGCAAAGTAAGTAGCTGTATATCAATAGCTTTGCTCTGAACTGTAAAAGGCAGATTGTTATTACCTTCAGGTTCCTTTAGACTAATAAACATTAAGAACACTTGTTACATTGCACAGCTGGTTATTTTCCTGCTTCAGCATATTTCACACATCCCATAAAAGCTCTTCAAAAAAGTGCATTTAACTGTTAATCTAAATGTACCTTATGCATGTATTCTGTGTCTCACAAGCTATTTTTACTTGGATAAAATCCATTATGTTAATGGAATGAAGAAGAGCAAAGAATTATTGTGATTGCTAGAGAAATGCTTTATCCCTCTCTTCTTTACTCTTCTAACATACATTTTTGAAGAGTTTTGTTGAAAAGCTTTCACTCATAGAAGAACTTTCTTCTGTTTTAGAGAAGAAAGCACACACATAGAGCCCCTGGAAGAAGCTGGTGAAGAGTTTTATCGCTTTTTATTTTATGAGTGTGTTTTTCTTAATGCCTCTGATTTATCTGGATTTAGTAGTATTGGCCCATTGTGTAGGCAGACATGCTTAGGTTTAGGCTTAGTCCAGGAAATCCATTAGGTTATTTCCTTTTAAATCACAATCCAGTTTGCCTTGCTACAATGACCAGCCTTCAGCAACAATGACAACAAAAAGGTAGCAAGTGATTTAGTGTGAAATTAGTGTGAAAATATGAAGTACTGTAGATGCACATAATTCAGACTGTTGAAGATGTTTCACTAGAAGATTCAGGTTATTAAAATCTACATACTTAATAGAAAAGACCAGATTTAAAGAAAATGTAAGAAGTCCTCAAATGTTTGTTCAAATTAATTTTATTTCCTCCTGCCATTGTATTTTTAATATTGTGAAAAAGCACCATACAGATTTCACTGGTGAATTTCCATGTACAATTATACTGTGAATAAGAGAGGTTTTTCTCTTCTAATGTTGTATTTGAGTTTTGTACCTTTATACATCCGAGCATGTCCAGATGTCTCAGTTTCCATCCACATTACTCTTTGCTTGAAGCACTTCCATCTGAAAAATTAGTCTTCAATTACTTTAATAATCAGATTCCAAAATATCATTAGTGTAACTGAGGGAACAGGTAATTATGCATATATAGCTGATTAATATTGGGTCACATTTCTTCAGTATGCTCAGATAGTTTCAAAAAATCATATGTTTTTTCTGTAGCTCTCTCCTGGTTCAATAATAGTGTTGATTCCGTTCCTTTAATTAAAAGGCCACTAAACATTTTTTTTCAGTTGCAGTTGCACCCTATGACCCACAAAGCAATGTATTTTCTTTTTAAATCGGTTTTTTAGCAACATCTGTAACTGAATAAGAGAGGGTGTTCTTTGGAATCATTTTCCTGGGCATTGTGTTTATGTACTTGGTGGGCATCCATTTTTATCTCTGTTTTTCTTCTCATGGACTCTTAACACCAACATCGTTTTCCTACCTGTTGAATACAAATTAACATGGGCAGTAATTTGGTTAAGTTACATAAAAGTTTAGCAGCCCTCAGGTTTTAGACTTTATTCAGTTCATTCACACTTACATCTGGTCTAGTTCCAAAATATCTGAAAGTGATTTTCTGGAGAGAAAGCCAAAGTAGGCAGAATAATTCCTGCAACCTGGTTAACTGAATATAATTTAGGATTTCATATTACAAAGTATAGATGTGGTCTGAATATCTAGTAGTTTCTGCTTAAAAAATAGAATTTAAATAGTCTAAAACATCTGTAATTAAAATATTTTTTCAGTTCAAGTAGCTGCTGCTTTCTTGTATTTATAGTTGAACAAAGCAGAAAACAGTGTCTAGTTTTTTGATTGTTTACTATTAGTGTTATATTTCCTGACCATGTTATGTTAATCCTCAAAGTTTTATTATTATATTGCTATAATATAAAATTCCCACATTTCCCCCAAAATACAGTATTCACTGTATGTGATATTCAGCTGCAGAAGAGTTTCTGATCTGTGAAAGAGTCAAATCATCACAGTTTACACACAGTAAAATGCTTAACTGGTAGATGTACTTATGTCATGAGTCATCATTATTGCTCTGTGGTGGGAATAACATTTATTTCAATAAAAAGATTGTCATTTTAAATTTTAATATTTCTTTAGACTGAAGAAGATAAAGGCCAGCTTCTCTGCATATATTTGCATTTTGATTTTATCCAGATAGAATAGCAGTGAAAAACCTTATTGTAGTCAAACTTGTACACTTGCAGACTGTAATTGACTCTAGCTACCTAGAAAACGTTAATTTCCAGTTTCGGTTAAAAATAATATGAGAAACTCAAAAGAAAAAATTACAAGGTAGCATAGCAAGAGATAGAAGAATCTTTTCCATTTTGTAAAACCATCAAATTTGGGAATGTTTTGCCTTGTTTTACCTTTTAAAATGTTTTCCAAAAACTCTGAGAGTCTACATATAAGATCTGCAATGAATGCGATGTCGAAGTGTACTGTGAAAGGTAGCTTAAATTATCTTCCTCCTTAGACTGGAGGGAGAATTTTAGACATACAAGTTAATGTAGATGTGTGTTACCTCAATTTAGTCTTCCAAAAGTTAGCTCTGGCTGTATGCACCAGAGCACACAAGGTAACTAAAGAGGATGAGTTGGCCTCTCTCTGTGCTTATTTCAGTGGTCCCCTTTTGAAATCTCATAGGTGAGAGAAGCAGAGTCTCAAGTACTTTACCCATCCTCTCAAAAAAATTAAAACAAAGTGGAGGGAAAATAAAAGCTTTTCATCCTAATTTAATCCACCTTTCACAATTACACAGGTACTGCTATATGCCTTCCTCTGGGCAGTCAGCCACAGACAGCCATCCCAGTACCTGACCTGACAGTGTTTGTACCACTATGGAATGACGGCTGGGTTTGCCGGGGATTTTCAGAGCAATGAGAACACCAACACATGGCCAGCTAGAAAAGATTGAACACAAGCTACTATACTGTGGGATTATTTTGTGGTGTTAAAAGGATAATTCTTTGTTAAGAAAGAGCAATATTCTGTACCCATCATAAATGATAAGAGGGAAAAGATAACCAAAATAGAGAAGAGAGCACTAACATACCAGAGAAACATTGTCACTTATTTTGCAGAAAAGATGGAGAGCACTCAACTTTTTTTAGAAGGGAAAAAGGAGACATCAGTTCTGGGTGAGGCTCTGTAAGCCCCTTGAAGGTTGTCAGCTGTAGTTCAGGTACTTATTTGTGCTGTTATGAAGTATTGGCTGACACTACCTTCCTTTCTGTTGATAAACTAGTGCTTGGGTTCGTTGTACCTTCACACGAACACGTCTTTGCAGCTGCATTTTTCACTGTTTCCAGTGGTTGTTTTGGAACACAAAGCCGGTTCCAAATCTGCAGAAACTTAGACTCGATTAGTTAAATGCTTTGCTGTCATGCCTTGTTCCTTCTGGTGCTGCACGGAGAAATGAACTACTGGCAAACTACTGGAGTTTGCAGTACAGCGATTTATTTGCAATACTAAGAGATAAAAAAGTTTGGATACCATTCAAATGCTGACCTCTAGTTTGTTTCAGGAGTGGCATGAAAGATTTCCACTTTTTTCCATAGCAGAAAGAGACAGAAATGACTTGTAGTATTGTGATCTAGCAGTCTCTCTTTAGACCTACATGCTTGGGCCTCTGATAATGGTAAGATAATCTCGTTTCTAATGGTGCAAAATTTCATTACATTAAATAATGACTATGCATTCCAAAGTCCATTGGTCTTACTGTTGTAGCTTTGTACGATTGTCAGCACTGTTAAGTCATGATGTTACAGAAGGGACAACTCTATTGCTGGAAGATAGATGTTATGCCTTCATAGCTATTGAATTTGCATAGAGAAACATTGGAATTTAGCTACGATGTTTTTGAAGTGATGCCAGAAAACAGAGTTACCTTGAAGTGCCTTTTTCTCAGTAATTTTCCATTTTCCTAAACTGTTACAATTATTAATCAATTTTCTTCAGATTGCTTTTCTCCAGTTACACTGTACTTTTACGTTGTGTTCTATCCTGGTGTCTTTTATCCAAATTCTTGCCAGTCCTGTAGTTTTTAAATATGACCTGCTGAATGAGTGCAGAGATGGAAGTCTCTCTGCTGAGAGCCAGTTTGGTCCTGGGCCCATTTGTGCCATACGGGAAAGAAGACCATAATAAACTGAAATTGTTTATATTCCTCCAGAAGGCATCTCACATAATAACATGATGCTATTAACTGCATTCAAGCTTTAACTACAAACACCCAATTTAAGCTTTTCTAGTACTATTTTGCCTAAGGTGTGTGTGAGGCAGTCTCAGCTCTGTGAAGTCAATCTGAATCTCCCTGTCTCAAATTTAATCAGCCACATTAGACACCCGTGTTACTCCATCTGACTAGATCTCGGTGTCGTTGCTAACAGTCTCTGTCTTATCTTCTGAGGTTTTTAGATCTTCCCATCTCAGGCTTTACCCTATTCCTTAGATCTTTATTTCCATTTCTGCCAATTCCTCTTAGTCCATGTTGGGCAGGAACCAATTTACAAGCTCAGCAGGTGCTGGGAGCAAGGTGAAGGATGATCTGGAGACGTGGCACAAACACCGGTGAGTTCACAACCCTTAGAGAAGACAAACCCCACGAACTGCTGAGACACTCTACTGGGTGGCAGTTACTGGTCTTTCATGGGTGATTTTAAGAAAAAATAGCAAATACTTAATTTAAGGGGAAAAAAAATCTCTGGTTTGTGTCCAAAAGTATCAAGAGTGGAGAAGCTGTCTGGCTTGCGAGGCATGGAGAGAGGACTCCTGGCCCAAAGTAATTTTGTTGGCTCCCAGCGGCCGCAGGAGGAATCCGGCTATTGAGACACAAGTCAGCACAACAGACATCCCGCTTTCCTGCAGTATTTCTAGCTCCAGTACTCAGACAAGCACAGAAGCGGGTTTACCCAGGCCAGGTCTGGCACACAGTCGGTTCTGTCAGGCCTCAGCCATATCTTAGAGCAGCCTAGTGAAAATATACCTCAAAATATTTTTAAATTTTCCCCACACAGGTCACAAGCTGGAGTCCAAAGCTAGCAAGTGTTTTCCTGATTATGTTTCATTTCTTTCTAGAAAAAGGGTCAAATCTAAGAACACATTTCCTGTGCAGAAGGGAAGAAGGAAGTCAAGGCACATCATGGCACTGCCCCAGGCTGATCTGAAGTTTTGGTCAGGCACAGACTTCACCGGTGTTATTTTCCATCCCTTAAACCGTGTTTAGACTGTCTCAACTTCAGCAGTCTCTGAGACACATAGATTTTTTAATGCAGAAGGACAGCAGCATTTTGTGAATTCAAAATAGGTTGTGAAAACTGTATGGAAATCTACTGAAGGAGGGCGTGTTCTCTGTGTTTGAACAGCAAACTAACGCCGTAGCGCACAGGCCCCATTCCTACAGAGAAACACAGACCGGCGAACACAGCTGCTCACGTGCCCCGAGTTTAGCCCCCACCAAGTCTTAGCAAGATCAGAGCCACAGTCTTTAGTTAGTATAGGTGTACACATGGAAACGGGATAATTTTCAATGTGGATGTTATTCCAAACAGTCCTTTAGCCTCCTTTAGATTATATGGCGTTGGTCTAAAAAACAGGAATGACTTTGCAATTGTTAATTTTAAAATTTTGGTACAACATTTAATACATTACTAGCATGTAAATATGGTCATGCAGTTCTTGGTAAGGATTGCCAAATGGAGTCATGGCTGTTGAGGTAAATCTGCATTACCTGAGGAGAGAAAGGCACGTCATAGCTGTTCTCGGACAGCATTACACAGACTTTACAAAGTTCATAATAAAAACTTACAAGTCCCATTTCCAGTAGGAAGAAAAAAGAGTACAATATAAAATCTTGTTTATGAAACATAACAATCAACACAGAGCACATCTGCTTTTTCTGCTTTGTAATTCACCTGCTCATTAATGCCAGAGCATCCTTCCTTGAGGCTCCTCAAGGCCAAACCCAGCCTGCCTAAAGCCGTAGTTTCATCCAGGTCTGAATGCAGCTGTTATCCTGACAGAGCAGGCAGAATCTCTGCATCTTCCACCCTAATTTGCAAAGAAAAACCCTTCCCCAGCTGAAGCATTAAACTCTGTAAAAATATTTGTGTTGCAGCAGTGGCCACAAAGTGCCAGATACCGGCTAAGCCTAGAGGGTAGCAGGCTTGGGTTGAACCGGGACAGGGATAGTGGCATTCTACCCTGCCATTTTTGGAAGGGTTGGGTTGGGAGGATCAGAAGGACTATCACAGTCTCTGGTTTACACAGCAGCTCACAGACCTCGCCAGAAGCACAGTGCTCCCTCAAGACTCAGAGGCTCTTGTGACAGAGAAGAGATGGTGACACAGTTCCCAGTGTCAGCTCCACCATCCTGCTGCAGGCTCCTGGTATTTGCCAAGCTCAGCTCTCAGGGTTAGAGCAGACGGGAGCACATTTTAAAACTGTAAAGACGTAGGAGTTAGCTTTTCACTGAGAACGAGCTCTAAATAAAAAAATGTCATCAGGTTAGCTTCTTTAAGCATCCCTGCCCTTCTCCCGAGGGTTTGTGCTGCCCTGACTGCCAGTGACACCTTTATTCAGCTTCTTTCCAGAGCCAGTTTTTCTCATCTTCTGCTGGCTCTCATTCTTGCCCCCAGACTGCTCTATAAATATGTATTTTACAGTCCAAAAATACCATTCCTGACTTACCATTGCCTTGCCAGCCCATGGCTCCAACTGAAATAATCGGGTGGGTGGGAAGTATTTTGAAAATCAGGAAGTACGTGACTTCCATATTTAGTTTAATTAAACTTATAGTACCAATGTCAATGTATATGGAACACTAAGGCAACAAGGCCTGGCTGATGTCCTCTAGCTGCTGTTGAAAGGAGCTGCTGCTTTCACTGCTTCAGGCAGTTTTGATATAAAGTGAAATGTAGCGTCCCAGTAGACAGCACTGTATTTATCCATAACATAACTAGTAGCTAACAGATAAAGAGTTGCAAACTTACAGACAATTATTTAAGAATTTTGGGTTTGGAGGGTTTTGGCTTTCTAAAAATTTTCCTCTGCCCTGACACACTTTGCAAAAGCCTTTTGCCAGCATATTTTCAAAACTCTCCTAATTAGTCATTCCAGGAAAACAAGCATTTATGATTTGATCTTTTGTCTATAGGTACATCTAAGGTGAAAAATCCTGGGAAGTTTCCATCACTCCTCTGAGCTAATTCAATGCAAAGCCATCACAACAAAATTGCTCTAAAAGTTAGTTTTAAAATATGCAATTAAGCATTCATGTGTCACTGTCTGCATTAATTGCTTTCTGAAAGACAAAAAGTAGTTCTCATTTATGTATAATCTTCCTATAATAATAGTCATTAGGAGAAATGTGAACATAGAAAAACAGCTGAAAATAAAAATCACTACTTTTATCCCTGTTTTTAATAAAGTGTCAGATAAAAGGTGTTTTTCTATTTTTCATATTCTCAGTTATTTTCCAGAGCTCTACCAGAACTCTAAGTCAGTCCCAGGATTCCTGCTCAATTGCCTATTGAGTTCTTCATCAGCTCTACTTAGTTAAAGGGAACCCTCACAGGTCTGGTTTTAACTAAGGTTACTCACTTTCTCTCCTTCCAACCAGTATAGTTCAAAGGTGGCATCCAGATTGCTCATCCAAATTAAATTTCTTTTCGTCCTTCCTTGTGCTTTCTGCAGCAGGTCCACTCGTTTTATTTCGTCAGATACATCTTGTGCAGGTTGATAGTGCATTGCAGTACTACCATTGAAATGTCGAATTACTACAGCAGCCAGTTAAGTTGTTTTTGCTTGCTCTAGTGACATTTACAGCACAATAAGGCAGCTTTATTGAAGTGAGAACAGCTGGCGTTAGAGGAATATCCTTCATCATATCAGCCCTTCTGGCCATGGCAATAGCATAAATATACACCGGGCCTCATCTCAGTTCCTGGCTCAGATTTCTGTGGCAATGCCAGAGCTTGCCAAACCACAGCTATACTCAGCTTTTCCCAGGGCACTGCAATCAGCACTCACCTCAGCAGCCCAGGTTTGCTTTCCCTGATTCCAAACCAGGCTCCTGCACAAGCCGTACCCGATGCCAAGATGCCATAACCCCCACCTCACCCCCACCCTCAGTACTTTTTTCCCACAGAGGCACAGCATGATGGAGGATTACCATCTGATGCCTCCTGCCTCTCCTACTATTTTTAATTATTTGCAATGCCTGTGGAAACTTCTAGAAGTCCTGCTTCTGGTTTTAGTCGTCTTCACCTGTGTGCCAGCTCGCTTCTCTTTGTCTCTCAAGATCTGTTTCAAAAACAAGAACTTTTTTTCCTGACAAAGTCAGATTCTTGGCACATTCTTCTGGCATTCCTTTGAACAGCCAGTCAGCAAACAACAGCACAAACACTTGCCTGCCCTCTCATTGTTTCCTGACCCTGATTTACAAGAGGTCAGCGTGATAGATGTTTAAACTAACCACAGGCTCAGTTTACACCAGGCCACTCTGTCTGAGCTTCCATGTCATATTAATTACAATTCATTTAAATTCTATTGCCATTAACATCTAAAGCAACAGTTGTATGCTTTCAGCACCTCCCACCCAAATATTGTGTATCACTCATGGCCAGATCCTACCCCTCTCCTTCTTTCTGGATATCATCTTCCCTTCTATTATTCATACTTTCAAATCGCTCTTGAAAAAAGTGAAAGTTCATCTAATCGAGTGGACAGCCAAGTGTAGTGACATCCAAGAGCAATGTGCTGCTTTAGATAAGAGTGTTACAAGCTGACCCTTTGCAGACATTTCTGAGCTGTCTTTCACAACATAAATATGTGATGTGGGCAAGCATACAGTCTAAAGTTTTCTGTTTCAAAAATTGAGAAGTTACAGCCCTGATTTTAGAGATACATATCAGCTGTAATTTCAAGCTATTAGGGAGCATGCCACAACAAATGAAAACAAACTGCTGCAGGAGCTGTAGTATCAATGCTTCTTCATATCCAGCAGTGGCACTGCACATGGCAAAGTGTCCTCTTTAGTATCAGCATCCTGAGGGGATGCCCTCGTCACAGCACCAGCTGTTTGCGCTGGGGTTTAGCTGCTCGACCCCTTGCCCAGTAGATCAACTGCTAGATAATACTCTGCTGCACCTTGGCCTCTTCCTAATACCACCCCGCCTTTTTCCACTCGAGGCATTTCTTTTATTGTCTTCCTTCATCTTTTGTTGTATTTTGACTTCTGCTTTGTCTTATTTTTGCTGGAGCTAGCAATCTTCTGCTGGGCTCTCAGACTCTGAAGGATCTGCTGCACTTCCTTCCTGGTCTTACAGGACTGCTGCTGGAGCTTCTGGCAGAATTTCTTTCTTGTAGCCTTCCCATCTCCCCCCCCCCCTCCAGACTCTACTGAAATACCTGTTTGAGTTTCCAATAAGAGATGCTGCATTACTACCAGGAGCAGGTGGGTGGTTCTCATTCCAGAAATGTCAGCCGAGAAACCAAAGCATGTGACATCTTGTGAATCACAGATTCTTGCTTTCTGTCCTGATATTTCTCTTATCTTTTTGAGTTGAAGGCTGATCCTTAAAATGGATAACTAAGTGAAATTGCATACTACACCACTACAACCCAGCCAAGTCTAGACAAATGGCTTAGGTGGAGTCACTACAAAATGCAGAATTAAACAAGATCGCTAGATTTTGGCCTATACAGTATTTTTATATTTGTACTATTGCTTTCCAGATGAAATAAAAAATGGCATAGCCTGACAAGTCCTAAGTCAGTGTTTAAAATCTCCCTACATCTTATCTGTCAGCATAACCCTATATTTATTTTCTTCTTCAAAAAGTTCAACCTGAGATCCTGTTTGCCTTTTTGCGCCTTTCTTCACTCCTACCTGAGAACTGGAGTGCTGGCAACCCTGGCCAGCCACCAGGCGCTTTGGCTTGTTCCAGGCCGTGGGAAGTCAAACTGAAAATGTACCATCCTAAACCTTACAATCTGTCCAATGGGAAAAAAATCCATAAGGATAAAAAGCAAGACATATAGAGAAAACTGGTTTTTAAACATACATTACGGAAGGTTATCTACAGCAAGAGAAGATACCGGATTTAAACATCTAAAATTAAAAATCTGAATGTCTTACACATTTGAAAATCTATCTCTGGTCTTGGACATCTCTGGCTAGGGCCCATCTCTCTATTTGGTGTTATCTGAATTGAGATAGTCGAAAGGAGATTCTGCTGTCTCCACAATAACTCTACACTTAGCTCATGAATATATGCCAGATAATCTTCTGCACCTCGCTGCAGTCCAGATGGACTGGAAGGCAATGCTGGAGCAGCCGTGCCTGAGCCCATAGCAACTGTTTTTTGTCCTACTTAGTAGCTGAATGTACTTTATCTTTTCTGTTGTGTGCAAAGGACTAGAGTCTGGAGCTTGTGCACATGCTATTTGAGTGGCCCTTGATAACACCAGTGCCATGGATCTACAGTCATTATTCCTGGTAAAAGTGATGTTCTCTCACTGCCTCCTCAGTGGGTTCACTGTGAAAGAGGAAACAGCGCGTTTGCCAAGTGCAAGCAGCAATGCTTCCCAAGGGTACTTTAGTCTCTCCCACCTTAAATCTATTTAATCTGTTCTTGAAATCTGTTCTTGACTCCACTTGCCCATCCAGGTGCTCTCTCCTCCTTGCTGTGGGTCTGCTCCTTCAGCAGCAAATCTACAATCATTGCTCATAGTTTTTTTTTCTTCAGTTCTGACCTAGATCTTCGCTGATCTGTCTTCTGCCACCTGTGCCCCACCGAATCAGTGCGCTCAGCTCATGACTTCCATAAAGTTCAGAAGTGGAGAAACACAAGTCTTTCATTTAAATGTTAAAATGTTACTTTGAAAACATTTTAAACTGTTACTTCTGAAAGTCTGTTATTTTAAAGGCAGGAGCTTGTCGGGGAAGAAGGAATAGTGCATCTGTCTCAGCAACTTCCTCATGATGAAGGCTAACAAGAACAGCCTGTTCTGTTGCTGCTGCATTTCAGCCCAAGCTTCCGGAAAGCCCAGTTATCCCACAAAAACCTCTGTTGATTTATTTCTAGCTAATACTACTGCTCCCTCCTCTGATCTGTCTCCTGCTTTCAAGAGATTTGCTCAGGTTATTCTTCACACTTTTATTCGGCTTCCAAAACCTCTATTTCAGCTTCTGCGTCTAATCTTTCTTAGAAGGTGTTAAGGGATCCTCATTCTCTTTTCAGCATTTTCTGCAAATTCAAGCAGTAGTTGGTTTTAGTTACCTTTTGTTCCCTCTCTGTACTTTGCCTCTGAAGGATCTCTGCATAAATACCATTTCAGCAGCTTTCTCCATGCTTATGATTCACCAGCCTTTCTACTTCAGATTTGTCGTATTCTTTCCAAGCTAAAATTTTGATTTGTCTCTCTGGCATTAATTGCCATGCTACGGTCTGGTATTTCCTAAGCTGAGCTAGTGTAGCACCCACATGGAGATATTTTTGGTAATCTTTTTTAATGCCACTCCACTAAACACATTTTCTTGCAACTCTTTAGCTTCTGTGTTCTCTTATTATAGAAAACTGACTTTGGTTTCCTACATCCGTTACTCTCACCTTGTATGACTTTTGTTCCTATAGATCTGATACAGGTAGGAAAAGAAGAGTTGGAAGGTTTGTGTGGGGTCACCAGTACCCTAAGAAATGTGAGCAGGTCTCAGCTAGGTTTGGTGAAAGGAAGCAGATTAGGTCTTGAAACATCCTTTAAGACTAACTTGTACTATCCTTTGCTCATTTTTTTTTTTTGTTTTATCTCTGCATTTGGAAAGGCGAATAATACGTAACCAAGCTTACCAGATTTTTCTAAAGACAACTGTTTCCAACTGTGAAGGTGTAAACACAAAAGAGAGGGGCTGAGTGCTTAGCACCAACCGATGGGGAATCACTGGGAGTAATGAGATTAAACTGAACAAAGGAAAACCACTGAAGGTTGAACATCAGGAAAATATCCTGGCCGTGTCTATCAGACCATGGACTAATATACCATGGGAAGTGGTAAAAACTCCATCTCTTGAGTCACTTAAAATTAGACGAGATAAATCACTAAAAAAACAGAGGGCCAGGAACAACACAGTTGGAATTGGAAGGGGATGAACTAGATGGTTTTAGTCTCAGTTTCGCTTATTCTGAAATTAAATAACATGCCCTGTTTAGGGTCTGTTCACACAGGACTGCCAAACCTGCAGTTGCACTGTGTTCTCCTCATTATGGTCATGTTGAAATGCTAATGTGATTCTGATAATTTTTCTGTGTTGTGGTAATGTTACAGTTCAAGCCTCTGCTAGCGTACCCAGAGGAGCCCCCACGGGCCCTCCTCCTCATATTGCAGACCCGGTTGGGGACTGCCACAGGATTTTTCTGCCAAAAGGCTCCTTTGTGTTGGATTCCTCATTATTTCCACTACCCCGTACCCCATTGGTCTGAGCTCCCCTAGATGGCAGAGCTGAAGCAATGTAAAATGCAAAACGTTTGATGAGCCTTGCTGTAGCAGCGACTGCCATCGACAGCCCACTAATTCATCCAGAGCTACTCGCTGGAAACAGCTTCTTTTGTCATGGGTCACTCTGCTGCATGTGAGAGACTGCTTAACTCTATCTACAGTTAATGCAGTTAGGATCTGGCCCCAGAAGGATGTTGTTTCCCGTAAATGATTGAAGTTTCTAGCTCTCAAAAACAGCAGGCCAAGAAAATGGTTCATTTATGGTTGTGTCTTTAGCAAACCGCCCCATGGTCCAGCTACACTGACTTTAAAAACAAACAAACAAACAAAATGCTCCGATACAGTTGTGCAAATGCTTGGATAAGCAATGAATGTGATGAGGCAAGCTCGGAGAAGCTACAAGTGACCTTCTTGTCCATTTATACTTTTCAAGCCTTCTGTTACATGAACTACAGGTTATCAAACTAGCACCGTTAGTCCCACAGTTTTTCTTTCTGTCTGCACACAGATGTTTTTCCTACTAATTGAATTCTACTGCAGTGCATTTTTTTTGAGTTAAAATGCTGAAGAAAGCTGAACCCAAACTGGGTCATATTTTGAGGATTTCTTTCAAAATTACACACATAACTTTCTGTAAATTTGAGGATCTGATAAAAATTATTTGACTTCTGTTACCTCCAGAACTGTTTTCAGTTTGTACACTTTGCAGAAGAGGACAACAGGCCAGCGGCTTTTTTTTTGCGTGCTATTTCTTTTTCAGCTGAGCAGCTCCATGTGGTGCGTTGCATTTCTCAGCTGGCAAAAGACTTTCTCTTTTTCGAACTATTGTTGGATATTCACGAGATGCCTCAGAATTTCCCATCTTACAGTCAGAGACAAGGCAAATAAACTGATACTGGCTGTGATGGATATATACAGGGAAAAAGGAAAATTACTTGACAAGCAAGAAGATTGATCTGAATTATTTCAAAAGTCTTCTTTTCTTACATATCTGAGCATGCAAGTTGAGGTAAGTAATGCAATCCAAATCAAGACTTGAGTAGAGCATAGCAAAAAAAATCAGTTATTTTACCTGTATTGGTAAGCATCAGTCCAGAATCAGGCTAACCCTCTTAGCTCCAATTCTGTATAGTTTCACAGTTCATTCCTTGAAGAATTTTCTTCTTTGCATCATAGTCATTTGGACTGTTTGCACCCGTTCTTTTACTGATCATTTCCTTATTACTCCTTTTATCTGTTATTCTTTCCATTGTTTTTATCTTTTTCTTGCTAAGTGTTTTACCATTTCTAATTTCTTACCCATCTTTGATTGTCTCCAGCTCATTTCATATTATTTTGTCAGCTTTTGCTTCTTCCTTTTATCTGTCTTATCTTTATAATTCCCATATATCTTTTTTGATTTTCCACAGCACAGCTTCACAGCATCAAATACTCATGTTGCAAAATTTTCCCTCATATAAAGATCAACAATAAGTTAGCTGGAAGTCATCCATATTTCACTGTATTTGGCACTGAGAAGTGCAGCTTTTAAAGAGCCTCCACCCTACAGCTGCGTCTCATCATTGATCCATTTAAATGCATTAATCTAGCCAAAAAGCAAATGTTTCCTATTGCAACCTGTCTCTAAGTGACATCTATGTGTTAGTTTAGGAATAGATCTTCATAACAGAACTACTTTGGAGGTGAAACAGGAAAAGATATTCTTCTGGTTCAGTGCTAAACCCTTGCATGCTTTTAGCCTGAAATAAGTATGGAGCCATGAGCTTCCATCCAGTTACCCAGTGAGCATTGCTCACTGAATACAAATTCTGTAATTACGGGTTACATGTATGACCAGTTAGATGACTAGAAATTGGCTCCTACATTTGTAGGGATTTCTCCACAGAAAAGGAAAATTATGAAACTCTGATTCATAATGAACACGGGGCAGGATATCTAACATGCTACTAATATCCCAAAGGCCCTCAACTCTTTATAACGATGATCACACCACTATAGCTTCGTGAAAGGAGTAATGAGGACTAGGACTGATTTGCCCACAGGCTAATACAAGACTTTGTGAGATGGCTATTTAGTTTGTTTTACTTAATTGACATAGTTATACTACTGGAAATCCTGCTAATCAAGATGAAGCGTCTTAAAAAAAGAAAATGAGTTTTGAAGGTCCTGTGACACAGAAGCATTTTGATGTCAACATCATAGAAAGCTGAAAAGGGGGTTTCTTACAATTAAGCAAGAAAATTAAGCATATTCAATACTATAGTCATTATTTCAAATATGCATAGGTTGAAGTAATGATCAATATCCAGTACAGGTTATCTTTCAGTTCTCACGCTGCCTTCATGCTTCTCGGCTGTTGGTGGGCTGCAGGACTCTCCCCCAGCACTGCTCTGTTCCAATGGCTGTCACAGGAGAACTAGACAGTTTTATAATGAGAGAGTGGGTAGCTATAATTTTGGTACTCAGGGACTCATGGGAGTCTGTTTCTTGACACCAAAGGCAAGCAGATGAAGGAGAATATATAGTGAGTGATGCACAGACTTTGGAGCGCTTTGCAGGAGCTGCTACCAAGCGAACCACGGGGGCCGTACCCAGCTACTTACATGTTCTGACACCTTTTGAAATACTAGGGTTTCACCTGGAGGGCTTTCTCACTGCCAAATGCTTTTTGCATGTATTGGATGGGTTTCATAGTTTCTGCAGTGCTAACGCCTATTTTTGATCACACTGGCATCTCCTTTCCAAAACTTTTCTTCCCCTTTAATCCACAACTGTAGCCAACAGCACCTTTGATCCCTGGTGTACCTGCCCTTACACTCAACCTTATGGCAGATGTACTGTTAAAACCCTGAGTTGTATTTGCCTTCTGAATGAAGATCCTGGCTATGATAAATGTTCTTGGATAACAAAGTTGTTGTTTCATGCTGTTTGCTGGCAGCATCAGGAGAATAACTGCAGTGGTCTCAGTTCAATCACACCCCGAAGGCTGTCTTTACAGCCACAAGGACTCAAAAATAACCTGCTGTAGGGAGGCGTTGGTTCTCAGTCGTAGTTCCATGAAAGGGACACATCTCCAACTATTGTCTTGTCCAGCCGGGAACAAGATAAAGATTTAGTCACTCCTTGCTACATAATAGTTTAGAGAATATCTGTATTGAGAATCTTTCTACAATGCTGACATACGGAACAGATCTCCAATGGACAAAAAAACCCCAACT
The DNA here is from genome assembly GCF_000699245.1 of Pterocles gutturalis. Taxonomy (NCBI): domain Eukaryota; kingdom Metazoa; phylum Chordata; class Aves; order Pterocliformes; family Pteroclidae; genus Pterocles; species Pterocles gutturalis. The sequence goes on along the minus strand of NW_010127382.1, from coordinate 11,655 downwards.
CTTGTGAGAGTGTATACTGTGAAAAGAGAAGATTTGAATTCAGTTTTAATGCATTTGGCACACAGTATACGATGCTTAACTCTTCACCTCAGTAGAGGTCAATTATATCATGCCTCAATATTTTACTCTTCTCTGGACTTCTACACAAGTCAGTTGTGAAACAGATCTTCTAATAATTTCTTATGGCAGTGGACACCAGTGCTCAGTTCTTCATTTCTATTAAATGGACCCAATTTCTATGTCAATAAAATTGACATGTACTAGGCATATTGTTTCCAGGGTCATAACAATTCCTGTTATAGCCTGTGACAGACTGATAAGTTTTGTAACATGATGAATGAAACGAAACTGAAAAATCAATATTTTCTTTTATGGAAGCTTTCAAAATACAAGTCCTGGTGCCTTGCTCAGAGTAAAAAAATCCTTCCCTAGTAAAAGCAAACCTCCAGTAATACAGATCCTGCAGCACAATCACACTGTTGCTCTCACCCCACAAAACAGCATGACAATTTATAAAGTGATAAGCCAGAGCATTAGGAAATAACTAATTAACATAATTGACACTTCTCAGTTAATATAAATGATTAACAGAAATGCTACCAGGAAAAAATTCCCCCTACACACTTGGATGAAAGCCTTACTGTTAACTCATGTCATACGTATTTCTTAATATAGAAATACTCAACACTTGTATAGGTGCAGTTATATCATAGAATCATAGAATGGTTTGGGTTGGACAGCACCTTAAAGATCATCAAGTTCCAACCCCCCTGCCATTAGCAGGGACACCCTCCACTAGCCCAGGTTGCTCAAAGCCTCATCCAGCCTGGCCTTGAACACCTCCAGGGATGGGGCATCCACAGCTTCCCTGGGCAACCTGTTCCAGTGCCTCACCACCCTCACAGTGAAAAATTTCTTCCTAATGTCTAGTCTAAATTTACCTTCTTTTAGCTTATACCCATTACCCCTTGTCCTCTCACTACACTCCCTAATAAAGAGTGTTTTCCCATCTCTCCTGTAGGCCCCTTCAGGTACTGGAAGAACTGCACAGCTGTGTCCTGCTACTCATCAGAGAGATGCTGTTTTATATATAGGAATAAAGCATTACTTTTATTGTAATTCTCACAATACAAGGGTGGACAAAAAGGAAATGGGCTAATAATATGTCATTACAGTTACAGTAGTTTGGGTTCTCCCAGAAGTCTGTGAACTAAGAACCCTAAGAAGCTGAGGCAAGCTATCTTAAACAGTGGCATGAACGTGTCTGTGTGTCTCCAATGACTGTTGAGAGAGCCTAGGTGATTACCTCAGATCAAATGAATAATTTATAGACAGGTAAAATCAGGTGTCGTGAATACCATCCTCAGTGTCTAGTGCACTTGGAGAGCACAAGGCAGGCCAAAAATTTCCTTTGCCTCAGGATGTTAGGGGGTTGTGTTACTAGGATCCCTCTTTGCCCAGAGAGTCCTATTGCAGCTAGATTTGTAAGGATTTGCCTGCACCTGGAGTTAGCAACAGCGGTCATGCTGGAGCACCTTCATCCAGAACAAAAAGCCCCTCGTTCTTATCCTTACAGTGAGCTAAACTAAAGTTGAATAAGACATTCATATTTTTGAACGAGAATACCCAGGCTACGCTCTGATAATCCTTTAACGTTTTCAATATTTCAGCAGTGTTCCTGCTCTGAATTGGAATCAAAAGCAAGTCTTTTCATTAAAAGCCAGAAGGAGAGAGGGAGTACAAGATCCATTTAATTAAAACATTTCCAGCCAATACGCTAAGGAACATTTAGATTCTGCATGTATCTTATGCATAGTCAATGGCAATTGCATGAGCAGAGGCTGAAAAGGCTTGGAATGTAAAATGAACAAAGCCTACAGTAGTCTAGACTGTAGATTACAAGGATAAGGCTCTGGCATTTATCAGAGAAGAACCAAAATATTTATCTACTAACTGGACCCACTGTCTGTAGCAAGTGAGCCCTGGCACAATTCAGAGCAACCTGACAGTCTGCTCTGCACCGAGTGCCCCATGTGAGAGAGAAGGTGTTCCAGCAGTGCCTCTGCAGAGGGTGCTGCAAGGAGCACTGTCACCAACCAGCACAATCCCCTTGCCCAGAAGTGCCACTCTCCCCATAGCGGGTATACCCTGCGGCTGCGTCAGTTGTTTCTATACCCTCTTTCAATGCAGAACGGCATGAAAGGTGGGGCAGTACTTCACTGGTGCAGCAGTCTGGGAAATAACCATTTGGCTCTAGGGGCAGCTCTTTGAGGTAGCTGTCTTCAAGAGCCACTAACAGGGACCATTCTTTCGCAGTGATTCAGGCAGCATGCCTCACTCTCTGCCCTCATCTTTGTTCCTGTAAGAACAATGTTGTCATGATTAAGAAGAGTGTAATTCTCCAAGACAGAGTCAGAAAACATCTTGCAGGAGGAAAAGCCAAAACACGACTGCTGCAGTGTTTCCATTCAGTTCATCCCCTTCGCTACAGCAGCTAACTACTGGAAGGGGACTTGGGCTCCGCACAGCTGTTTTTTAGCTCTGTTTTGAAATGCAGAAAGTTGCAGTAATCTGTTTATTTTTCTTTAACTCTTTTGTGCTTCAGAAGCATCACACAGTTCAAAAGGCAATATGACTGAATTTTACAAAAATTATTGTGCTGGCAGTGTTTTAGCAACTGTTTCTTTGTAAAACAAAAGCAATAAATAAGAGAAAGCAGATTAAATAAACGTAGAAGCTATCAACAGTGCAAAAAAAAGTCCTAGTGAATAGAGAAATTTGACAAATGACAACTGGTGCAAATCTTTGCTTTTTCTCTGGCTTTCATCAAGATTTCTCTAAAATTTTAGGATGTCTCCAAAAGTGGAGCTTGACGCATTGCAAATGGAATGGAACCTGTTGCTCCTGCAGCTGGTCCTACAGGTGTGGGAATGAGAAGAGCAAACAGGAATACAGCATATCAAGGAGAAGGGTCTTCCCTTTAGATTTCCTTTTTATATTAATCAGATCAAGTTATTAAGGCTAATTACCTTCAGAGAAGTTGTCTAATACTCGTGGCCCTCACCTCAGGTGGTTGTATAGTCCTGAAATCTAATAGTGCACCCCCATCTGATTGAAAGGGAAGACCACTCTTACTGTATGAAAAAGATTAAGCCCTGTCCTTAGACTTTGGGGAAAAATGTTTTGCATTACTGCGCTCAGAGTTTGTTTTGTATTTTGCTTAGGGCTTAAGGACCGCCTTGAGAATTGACTTTTTCCTTGCCTCCCTTGTAATGCTTTGGTCTAATCCTGCAAATGACCTTTATGTGGACATACTTTGCATCCACATGGAGCCATTTGGAGTCTGGTGCATGTGAAACAGCACAATATTGCAGCAAAGAGTTCCAGTATATATCTAATGAGTTAAAATATTTGGCTGCTGCTTTATTCTGGGAAAGCAGTTCTGAAATGAACATCTGAGGGTGTCTCAGCAGAAGACTGGGCTGAAAATATTCTGTAAACGTGGCTTTGTTCCTTAGCTCATTACTTTAATTTTGACTTCACCCAGCATTATGTTATTGCTGAACAGATTTCTGGATGGATTTTTTGTCTAGATGTGCAACTCTAAGTCCGTTGCTGAACAGGGACAAACTGGTGGTGGGTGCTGACAATTAATTTAGTCACACTAGAAACATGTTATATTCATGCTTCAGTCAGTTCAAAAGCATGCTTCTTCTTTCTATACTACAGTTTGCATAGGCAGTCGACATAGCCCGTTCACAGAAAATTAATGAGTGTTTCTGTTCATTAGTTGCAATAATTTACATGGATAAGTTTCTACGGTTTCTTTTTCCATACAGGCAGATAAGCCACGTGGAATTTGAACCCAACCTCAGGTGTCCTAATGCCCACAGTTGTCCCTCTCAGTCCCTACAACTAGAGCAGAATCAATCATTAGATAATATATCTAACTCAATCAGCCAGCATCTTCTGTAGCGTTTGACATGCATTCAAAGGGTTTTTAAAACACTGAAAGAGAATTAATCCAATATTTTTTTTCTCCTTGAAAGCAGCATTCTTCCTTTCTCTGGAAGTAGGATGTAGCTTGCTGGGGAATTTCTAATACTTCTACTATAATATAATTCCAGGAAACTATGGTGACCATTTAGCTCTGTTAAAATACCAAACATATTCCTAATCCAGCCTCTTCTGGAAAATTCATACCATACAGACATAAATACAATCCAGCTTGCCTCACAGATTTTTTTGAGGGGGGGAGGATCATGCTTTCCTGGACACTTTCTCCCCACTTTTTTATCTCACTTTTTAAAAGCAGAGCAGGAAGATGGGTAGTGGGAAAGCACTGCAGAAAAAAAAAAAAAAAAAAAAAAAAAAAAGAACAGTGTAATATCACTTTCAGAGCCTAGTCCCCATAAATAGCAATCAGCTTACAGGTTTAGAGACCTTCTGGTCTTTAGATGGCTCCTGCTGTCCCAGAGAGCATCTCTTGTGTCTTTCTGTTCAGTGAAAAGAGAGCTGAGCAGCAGTCGGTCAGCATAAGTAGCATCACATGGAGTCAGGTTTAGAAGCCAGTAAGAGCTGAGTGAGTACCTGGTTTCTATGGGGTATCTGGTAGTGAGGTTCTGATGAGCTCAAAGTGAAGTAAAAGCTCTCTAGACAGGGTGGGCAAAATAAGAAAGCAGCAGCTGATACACTGCCTTTGGGTGGAGCACGTTGTTGTTGGAAGGAGGGAGGGTTCTGATGAAATCAATATATTCATATAATATAAAGTTATCATTTTTACTCCTGAGCTTTTTCTCAATGCCTGAAAGCTATCTTGATCCAGCCCCAGCTATAGAGGAAGATCTGTTAAATGGCAGGGCTCAGAAGAAAGCTGTCACAATTCATCCATCTAGAGGAAAGCTGTGGATCGTCAGAAGAAATACAAGATGGGTAGCCTGAATTTTGGAGATGGCTGTTAGCACCTCTGTGCTACTAAAACAGTTTCACTAATCAGCAGATCAAGCTGATGATTATGTGATAAAGCAAAGAGACAGTGATAACACTACTATCAATTCATCACCAGCTACTTCCACCTCAATTGTCAGTTCAGTAGTTAAACTAAACATTTTACAAAATAGGGCTGATTTATCACCTCCGAGTTGACAGCACAGAACCAAAACACAGAGCTGTTATTTCAGTAGAGGAGCTAAGGTAACCCAAATTGTCATTTCACTTTTCTCAGCCACTCAAGCACTTGAACCTTTTCTGTCACGGCCAGTTTTAAATAGATTGGATATTTACTGTGCTGAACTCTTTTAAACTGTGCATGTGTGGGAGGGGAGGGTTTCTGAGGGAAAAGGCTGCACATATAATAGTCATTGCTGGCGTTCTAAAACAAGTTAACATTGTTTGACCTAAAATGAATAAATCCTCAGCAGAACTGAGACTGATGACTTTATCTGTTAGACTCTGGCTCCTGTAATTTAAAACAAATGAAAGAATATAGATAGTTTAAGTGAATGCAGAAGATATGGGAGTGAAATTTTTCCTCCAGACCTTTAGAAAATTAGGAAATCTTGCTGTCAACAACAGGCATGGCATTTTCAGAAACAAGTTGTTATTCCACAGTCACAGTTTCCAACAGCAAAACATTAAAACCAGGAGTTTTGCTTTGCTTATGGTTTCACAGTGTTTCAGTAGATTTTCATTGCTAGCAACTCAAGTTAAAAGTAAAGTGAGTTCTGCTGGGCTCCTCCTTGCTGTAATCTTGCTTGCTCAAATTTTACACTGCCCCCTGGGCTCACTGGATTATACTTGAAATTGTTTTTGTCTCTGGATGGATGATGGCAAATTCCTGCAGGCTTGAACAACTTCATATTTCTTTACAGAGTACTAGGTTTGCTGTTGGAGTTGAAACACTAATGCCCCAAACCCACCAAAATGTATCAAACCCCAGACCAGAACAGCAGAGATGGTTGGTGTGGACAGCTGGGGCTTACTGCTGTAGGAGTCACGCATCAGCCTGCCGTGGTACACTTCAGTAGCCTCACACAAACACCTCCAGGTCCAGTTCAGGGAGACTATACACAGGCACAAGACTGCATGAGGAGCAGCATCCTGACAGAGACAGCTCTCCCTTCACACCTCAGCTTTGTTACCTGAGAAGACTACACTGAAGGAGTGGAAGACACATCAGCTGAGACATTGGTTTTCATAGGGTAGCTATCTGGTTCCCAAAAGTAGACAACTGCCAGAAGCTGAATGGCTCCTTTCTCCCTAAAATCTACCAGGATAAAGACTAGGTGCTCAGCTGTCCACTCCAGCTATAATGTTGCTCTCTGTCGGTACTTTCAAACTCACAAAGTATTTTGAGAGTATGCAGTTCATTGCCTCCTCTTCCAAACCTTGGGTTTTGGTCTGTGCACCAACATACTCCTCTGTCATTTTGGTCATTTCACACCTCCTCTTTGCAAAGGCATTGGAGGCAGAAGTACGAGAGTGCACACACGTGCGCACGTGTGCACACATACACACACACAGAGTTGCTCACCTCTAAAGAGAACAAAAAAGGGCCGGGAAACAACAGCAACACACAGCCTGGATAAAGAAATAAACTCTCTTTTGAGAGTAGCACTGAAAGGCAAGACCTAGATTCCTGCCTCAGAGAAAGCTGAACCAAAACCATAATGCCTCGCAAACCATGTCTTCCCCATCTACAATCATCATCTCACAGCTGGTATGGGAGGAGACAGACTAACCATTTCTACACGCAGTTCAGGTCAGGACACTGGGGCCCTTATAACACCCTGTGGTATAAGTTCTGCCATCTCATGCTGCTACTGGAAAGATGCTGAGGTGTCCTCAAAGCAGTGGGCGGGGGGGTTGTCCTGGCACAAGACAGGAAACAAGCCCTGGTAGCTTCTGCATAGAAGAGGCAGTCATCTCCCTACGCACATCTCTACTCAATGGCCACGGTCTCCAGACACGGATTCTGAGAGCATAGATGGAAATATTCCTCACAGCTTCACTGAGTGCACCCAGGAGTGATCTTCACCTCATGGTCCTGGACCTGCCATGCATTTATGCAATGTCACACTCGAGCTGTCTCATTGCTTCAAGTCATTTACTGCTATGGCAAGAGGAAAGATCACAGGGGAAGGCAAGAGGCTGCATTGCCCATCAGACTGGTTGGCTAAGTGCTGGAGGATATTCCGAGCTCATATAAGTCAGCAGTGACACGCTTCTGATCTTACAGAGAGTCCCCTTCTCTCCCTGTTACCTGTATTTAGCAAGCCTCAAGATGCTGGCTCTGGTCTGCTTCAGTGCCCAAGCACTCACAGCAGACTCTATTTCCTCTTTGTTCAAACCCAACACTTGCCCACAGGCTTGCCCTGCACCTGCTCTGCACATCTCATTATTCATGGGCACTGCTGGCAACCAACCTCATATCTCACATTGGAGTCCCTGCTGTATATTTTTTCCATGCCTTCAACATGCTTCTTTTTGTAGTATATTCAATTTCTTTTAGCTTTATACACCTGAATTTTGCCCCAATCGTTAATCCTTCTCTAGATGTCTGAAGTAAGCACAGTCCTCTCATGTCCTATCTCATTTCTTGTGTCTTGATGGTCACCTCTTGCAAAGTCTGCTATCTTCTGTTGCTGCCTCTCTGTTCGGAGGATCTTCAGATGTCACTGACCAATGGCTCTAAACTGGCCACTGTTCCAGCTCATAGATGACACACTCTCAAGATGCACACCCCACCACACATCTTAAGTATCCTCCGTGACTTTCCAGTAGGCAAATGCCTGCTTTTCACCACAACTTTGGATAGGCAGAGATCTTCACTGAGAAAAATCCAAGGCTAAGTCCTGCAGAATACTGGATGTGCTTAAAATGGTGTTAATTCTAGGGGATATTGCCTAGCACCCCAGGACTGGTGGAGACGGCACGACTGAAGCTTCAAGATGCCAAAATCCTCTCTTACTATGGACCCAGTGTCAGGTCTGGCTGCAGTTCTCTTTGGCAGTGCTCTGGTGCACTTGAAAAGCATCAGCATGCGGCCAAGTGAGGCAGGTGTGATCTCCTGTGAAGAGAAGCTTGAAATAAAAGAAAGGAGACACTTGGGTCAGAGTTCAGTGTATACATGGGAGCCAAGACACAGGCATGGCAGCAGTGACATTTATTTCTGTTGCCAGAGTGTAGGTGGTAGGTGATAAGAACATCCGTAGAGTGAGAGAGGAATATTGCGGTACAGTTACCAAGAAAACAGCCATTACTAGTGATGTCAAGGATGAATAATGTGCTACTGCTGGACAGGAAACAGATCCCTGTATCATGACTGAATCACAGGAATCTCAATTCAGAAATTTGTAAAGCAAATACTGTTGCAGACAATGGTCATATTACTGTGCAGCTCTAGCCATGATTTCATGGCTTTTACATGTCTAGGAAGGGACTGTCTACTCGCTGCAGTATCTTGGGAATACAAATTAATGAAAAGTGTGTGTGTCATCCACTTCTCCATTTCCCATTCTAGGGAGAATCCCATTAATTGTTCTCATGGAGGACACCTGTAAACATCCCTGGGAGCAGGGAAGCTGTTAGACTGATGCTAATTGGTGCTCTAGCCATGGTCCGAAAAGTCTGTAGCCAGGATCCTAACAGTGGTGCTTCCAAACACTTTCAGGGAGGTAGTAGCATTCGTTACCTCCAAAACAGAGGAGATTGCAGTGGTGTTCATGTTCAGCCTGAGCAAAGAAGGCCCTGACAGTGAGATTTAAGCAGCTGGGGTCTATGAGGAAAAGCATTATCAGATTGATCGCTACCTCAGCAGCTCCTACGAGTGACAATTTCTGAGAGCAAACATCAGTTCAAACATCTACTTGCTTAGAGGCATATCCCTTCCCAGTCTTCCTTTCATCCCCAAACCCAGGCCCTGTTAAACTCAGACCTTTTCCTACTTAACTTTTCAGACTTTCTAGTCTTCTCCTTATCCCAGCACAAAATACCCAAGATTTACTGCTATCTCCCACTATTGCCCATCTAATCTACCCTGCCCAGGTACTCTACACTAATCTAACCTAAAAAAAACCTGTAAGAAACCTGCTTTCACTTTAATTTCTGTTTCTCTCCACTCGTGTTGTTCTCTAATCCAAAGGTAGGGCACTTGGGACTGGCTATGGCCAAGCATCCTTACTGCTCATGGCACCTCAGGTCTGACATACAGTAGGCTGCAGGTGGTGAGAAAAGAGAGAGCCTTCAGGATGGCAGGAACAACATAACTGCTTGGGATGTGAGTTGCTTCACAGTGGGCTGAGAGCAGGTTAGATGTCTGTACACATGCTGTACATGTGAGAGAAAGGCATGCCCCGGGCCCTGCTAGAGGCAGATGTTAAGGACCATGTGGGAAGGAGGCAGGTACCTAAAACATTTAACACAATGAATTTCTGTACTCCAGTCTACCCAGCCAAGTGGATTTTGATGTCCACAATTTAGCCTCTAGAATTTCTCTGTTCTCAAAATATCAACATGTTAGTTCAGCAAATGATAGTTTAAGAAGATAGAGCCCCATAACTGTGCCACTACTGACCCAGCAGAATGGGCAGAACAACTGAGCACACCTCAGCCCCTGGACTGCAGTGCAAACTTAACTCTGCCTACCTCAGCAATTTAAAATCAGCTGCTAGACTTTGCACTGAAGTAGTTGAGATGCACTCAAAAGATGTCTGCACTAGCTCTCCTGTGGGGATGATACTCTTTAGCAAGGAGTGATAATAAACAGTAGGATGGTGCTAACACTTTAAGCTGCTGCAGTTGTCTGCTAAGTGAATATGTGTCAACACCTTCAGACTGGAAGGTGAGAAAGTGAAATTATAGCTTTCAGTTACCCTAATTCTGCTTTTGCAACCTCTTTTATTAAATCACTTTCAAGGGTGGTTAAGGGACTCTGAGATTTTGCTTGCATGTTATGAATCCAAGACAAGAAGCATGTTTCTGAAAGCTTGCCTCCTTCTTCAGGTTCTTTCAGTTGTAACTATGACACCGTATTTAGAATGAAAAATTACAGCCGCATAGCCTTACACATGAAAGTCCTCAAAACACCCCAGCATCTCAAACAAAAACCATCTGCCACAAAAAAAAAAAAAGACACTGTGATTAAGAGGAAGAAAATGAAGTACACAATTTAATAAACATTTGCTAGTGTAAATATTCTTTTGATAATTACATAAATACAACCTTCTCAGAAGTAATAATACGATCTATTTCCTCAGCCTAGCTATCAAGTAATTTAAGATTCTAGAATCACATTTTCCTCTGTGATATTTTCATCTTCCTGTTAGTTTGAAAGCTAAAGCTAGAGAAATTGATGGGCAATGTAAGAAAAGTAAAAATTGAAGATTTGTCACTGTACTGATGTAGCTGTGCTGATATAAATAGAGACTTGATAGATACTAAATGATCACTCAGAGTCTACTTGTGGTTTAATCTCTCTCAGACATTTTGTAAATCTGACAACTTTCTACATGGGTATTAGTTATGCTGCTAATTTTGATTTGGAGTCGGTACTGTGGCTCCTACAGAAAAAGCGGTTATTATGAATACACGGAACCGATTTTACATACATCACAGATTTTTGATTATGTTCTGCAGATTGACCTGATAACTGCAGTGCAGAAAGCAATATGCAGACAAGCACACAGCTACACTTCTTGATTCTGTTTCATAACAGCTTCTAAACAGGAAAAGTGCCCTGACTGTTCCCTTTTTCCACCCTTCAAAAATCTGAAGTTATTTTAATTCTGGTCTTTTCAACTTCTTGACAACCATGGATCGGACTACACTATAAGTTTGCTCAGGGGCTAGATGGCAAATACATCTTTAAATGTTGTGTGACAGTGAGAAATTATTAGAGAGCTGGACAGAACTATCCTGTGGATTGCCAGCCAGCCAGCAGCATGCTTATTTAACATGTGTACATACAATCTCTGGTCCAGGTCAAGTTCGGCCATAAAGTAGTCTCTAACATCAGAAATTTATGACGAACTCCAATTCTTCAGAAACTAATACAGGGTTTTGACTGTATATACGCCTAATGAAATCCATGGCAGCACACAGAGTTGTAGGTAAGCACTCAACAGTGTGACAGGCCTCAAGTTGTAATACCTTCTAAATTCAGCGGATGTGACCTTGGTCGACAACAATCAGCATTTGGACTTTGACACTTTTCCCCCAGCTGCTGGCTCTAAGCTCTTTCCTTGGTTCTCTGGATACCCATATTCACACCTGCTGCCGACGCAAGTTGCTGACAGATAACCAGGCCACTCGCCTCTCTTCAGAGATCACTTAAGAACAGCATAGTAAAAAAACCACCACAACTGAAAACATTATTGATGTTGCGAGACCACAACCAAGACACGACCTTTTATTTCACCTTTACCATTTCTTACAAACGCTTTTTCTTTTTGCCCTTTCAGAGACCTCACTTGTCCAGCCTCTATGCTAAAAATCACCATGCTGGAAAAGGAGATAAAAATCACACATTCCAATAACGATAGGTGATAGGTATAGAAAATATTTACGTGTATTGCCTTCACGAAGACAACAAAAACAAGCTCCCCTCACCGCGCGGGGCGGCCGCTGGAGTTCAGCCTGGCCCTGTCCCGGAGCGCC